>NW_009726274.1:0-34963 GCF_000703405.1 Apaloderma vittatum | reverse complement strand
TGATTCTAAATCCACAGCCCCTTTGGCACAAGTCGGCCAGATTGTCAAAGTTCTGGAACCAAGAGGGTTTGCTGTGAGTCATACCTAATGCTTCAGATGATCATTTCTTCTACACAGCCCCCTCCAGTTCTCCCATCTTCTACATATTTAATGATGGAATTTTTGATGCAGCCAAGGCATTTCAAAGCAGAACAACAGGATTTACAAATTGGACAGGGAGGAATGGGATGGGGAGAAGAAGAATGGGGCTTAGTCACTAAACCAGTATCAAAGAAGCAAAGAGAATACTTTCACAACTGTGCCCTTAAAAGAGAACAAAATGTCCCTGTTAAATCGGGTAACTGGGTCACAGTACTGAGCCGATGAAATGCAAAGCCCTGAAAGATATCCAATGCTTTGGGGTGGCGGTGTGGAAATCTTCATGTAACAGCTCAATGAGTAACAGCAAAATGAAGCAAAGAGCATATCAGGTAATTTACGTATCACTCCTGCAGGTCCACACTGCACTGCAGCCACCAGAGAAGGCTCACTCATATTTTAAGGCAATTCTGCCCACAGGCTGCCCCAAGCACTCAGCTTTTTTATTTCCTTCCTTTGCTTTTGCATGTGTCTAATTATCAAGGACGTTCACAGAGAAATGGGATTTCTGGTCTCTGGAAGCCCATCTGCTCCCGCTGTTTATATCGTGCAGTTGTCACCGCCACCTCGTAACGAGTTCCAGCGTCACGACCACAGTGATGGCTTTTCCCACGGGGAATGAAACCACCCTGGCGGAGAAAGCGGGCCGACAGTACCCAAAGGACCCCAAAGACATGGGAAAGGATAGACAGTGGCCCCTTGTTTCATGAGGCTCCTGCCAAAGAAGGAAAATCTGCAAAACAGGATTTGCTATGGCAACCCCTCCCTCCAGGCTCAGAACCTGGGGACCCACTCTGCAAAGAACAGCTGGGAGACTCCACACTTGTAGTCCACCAGAGCTGGCCTGCCACTGGGCTCACTGGTTGGGCCAAGAAGTTGTGCTGGCTTCATGCTGACACAACCAGTATACCTCCTATTCCAGCACCTACCTGAGCAACGAACTCCTGGAACAAAGAACTAGAGTAGAAAGGTTAAAAATAACAACAAATAAAAAAGGATTAAAACAAACTCTGCTCCCACTCATTCCTTGAAAGACAAGTGCTTTCTTTTAGGCTTGGTTTCACTGAGCCTTCCAGTCTGCTGCGAACTCGATATAGTCAAATCCGGGTGCCTCCTCCTTCCCACCAGCTCCATGACCTGGCTCTGCACCCGCTCTCTGCTTCTCTGAGCACACAGTCAGGGCAGACCACAACCTGCCAGGACAGAATCACAACTGGACATGGAACAGACTACACATACTATCAGATGGAGAAGTCAAATTTCCCAAGGGAATTAATCGAACCACTAGTGCACATGCTGTGGGGTAGTTCATAGGGCAGACTTGAAAGAGCAGAGAAAGACTCTGCAGGTTTGTGCACAAACTTTGAAATGAAACAGGCTCACATCTGGTTTCCACCTATTCTACATTCCCCTCTTCTGCCTGCTGAGCGTCTTGAATGTCTGCACCGACTTTGCAAGGTTACCGGCACGTAAAGCAGAGCTGTGCTCCCTCTTCTCCCCAGCTCCACACTTGGCTCCACCAGCTCAAGGGAGGAGCTGAGGTTTGTCCTCAGCTCGTATGTACCTGCCTACTCCATCCCATCAGCACCTTGCAGCAGTGACACCTTCCTGGTAGATGACCTTGCCCTCCTCCAACGCTTCAAAACCTATGGTGGCCAGTCCAGAAGTACAAGCAGAATGGAGTCATCCAAAGCCCTACAGTAAGTGCACAGGCTACATCCCAAGGATTCATGCAGGACTTGTAACATTTTATATTTCAGTTTTGCTTCCTACAAGCATGGAAAAACAACAGGGCTTACTGAAAAACACTCAGGAAGAGATGCAGTTAAGGTCTCCTTACAGCTTGCACGTACTACCTAAGTTCTTCGCTGTGAGGGTGGTGAGACATTGGAACAGGTTGCCTGGAGAAGTCATGGATGACTCGTCCCTGGGAGTGTTCAAGGCCAGGCTGGAGGAGACTTTGACCAACCTGGTCTAGTAGGAGGTGTCCCTGCCCATGGCAGGGGGGTTGCAACTAGATGATCTTTAAGGTCCCTTCCAACTCAAACTATTCTGTGATTCTATGAACTGGGCTATCTTTGGAGAGGCCCACATGGTGGAAGAAGCATAGTAGGCTGTCCTAAGGAAAGCAAAGCTTTGGGCATGATTTACTGTCTGAAATACCAATAAAAGACATGATACTGCACAGGAGGAAGAACTCAGGGCTTCTTGTGACCTCGGCTGCCAAGATGAGCATGTGCAGTGTTGGGAGAGTGAACGGACAGTGAAATGGAGAAAACAATGAAAATGTGCAAGAGGCAGATGAGTATCATCATTTTAACTACAGAAACACCATCAGCTCTGATGGGCTTTGGGTCATTTAGGAGGGGGTAAAACAAAATAGCAAAGGAGTTTGTTTTCTTTCTTTGCTCTCTTTCTAAGTAGCACTGGTAAATTCAACCCAGCTCATGCCCGAGTACAACAGTGTGTGTGACTAGTGTCCTACTCATTTGTGAGCTTCCTTATTTCAAGATCATACATCTTCATTTCTCCACTTTTCCAGAATAAAGACAGCACTATTTTGTTACTGTACAGGTACTTAGTCATTGCTACACCAAGCCAGAAGACCTAGTGTGTCAGAAAAAGCATGAAGAAAAGATTTGATTAGGGCAAGGGGAAAAAGGAAAGGGGAATAGATACGAGATTTGTGTTGCTGCTACACACAGTTATTAGAAGCAGTGAGGACACTTGGATTGCATTTGAAAGGTTCACAAATGTTTGGCTATTGTACATTAATATAAATTTAGGGACTTCAGTGGTAGCAAAGAGATTCATACTTACTGAGGGTGCAGCTCCTCAGCTGGACTGCTTTCTAATTTCTTTACGTAATGTCTAATCAAGTGCCACTCACAAAGCTGATACCCACCACACAAATGGTCCTGGTCGGCCACTTAGGACTCACTGCCTGTGGATCTCAGCGGGGCTCCGAGGCAGAAAATAGAGCATTTTTGGCCTTTTATTTCTACAGGCTGCATCGCTACTCACTTCAAGTAGAGAGCTTTCCAAATCTGAGCTGACCCATTTCTGCCTGTGGCACTGAGGGCACCTCTTCCACTAATCTCATGTGTCAGCGTAGTACGGTTGGTAATACTTGTCTCTGGGACAGCAGGTTAGGGATTTACTGAGTCCCACACATCATGTCCTTTAATTCAGTGTCAGCCAAGGATAAGCCAAGGACCTAGGGCAAAGTGTGATCCATTACAATTTCACGCTGGGTGGGTGCTGTATTGTTACAAACGCAGCTACGGCTTTCACATGAGAAGCCGAGTCTCAACTGCCACCCAGCTGTATTTGCTTTAGATTTGGGGAGAGCAGTATATTCGTGTTTTCTCCCTTCTGTTGCCCAGTGGGACTTAACGTGGCTGAAAACAATAGTGATGCCAAAAAATGTAAGAAAGTATATATGTGGCTATATAAAATCAGAAACAACAGAGCCGCAAAACAGGAAGCAGACAGGAAGAAACACATTTCTCTTGATAATGCCAAAAGGTTTTCATCACGGTGCTGTGGAGGGCTGGGCATGCAGGGGCAGATGAGAGAGCGATGGGCAGTGACATTTACATGGCAGAGACAGGCGTTCTGCCCCCAGCTCCACCACTCTCCCTGCTCATGGGACACCTCTGCTAAAGACGTCTTTCTGCACAGCTCTGGCTTGCTCCTGCTGTAAATGGCAGTGGTCTGGCTGACCTTTCATCGGGCAGCAACTGCTGCCAACACGTAAGGCACTGCCCATCCCACCCCACGCAGGCACTCTCCATAACTATTTACTGAGATGTGAATCACACAGATATTTTGGGGGAGACACAGCCCTTTTCCACAACTTTGGACCTGACCTCTTCACACCTTGAAGATTTCTGGGTGCAGAAAGGAAAGCAGGAGCAGATTTATCATCATTTGAAAAAAATGCCACTGCCATTTCTACCCCAGCAACATCCTCCAGCTTCTACGAAAAGAGCCCAGAAGCGTATCTGCTTGTAAACAAACCCCATGTCTTTTCACAGTAAAACACAGTGAGCCTCTGGGGCTCACATTAGGACTACAGAGCTTGTTTGTATACTGGAAGTCCAGGAAGAATTACCCCATCTGACTTCCCATACATCCCAGCCTATTCATTTTCACTCAGCTCCCCTGTATTAAGCTTAATTACCCAAGTATTAAGATTAATGGCTTGTGTTGATTACGACCTATCTCAAAAGAGAGACTATTACAGTGAGACAAAGCAGCCTCTGCTGGGGGTGATTTGTCCCCAAGGCTCGCTGGCCCCACTGCCAAAACCATGAGCCCTGTTGAACTTTCTTTGCTTCATTTTACCAGCCAGGGATGCTCACACTGAATTACCTCCCGAGATTAAGGATTTCTTTTGTATCTGGCATTTTCTCTCCTCGCTTCTGGAAACAGAAAGAGCATCTAGGTTTCCATGGGTTGTTGGTTTTTTTTGGCCTTTGTTCCAAGAACAACTAAATCTTCAGTGAACGATAAAGGCTTCACCTAGGTGATGTGATCTTCCTCACTAGAGACTGCCAGCACAGACAATTTGTCCTGGCAAGCTATCAGGGGCTGGGCTAACGGAGCACAGGTCAGTGAGAAAGACGCAGTTTGAGCCTTGCATTATCCCTTCTCCTCTCTGCTGCCTTGTGCCAAGACTAGAGAGTCAGTTTAGACAGAATAAACAGAAATAAACATTACCAAACCTTTTTTTTCTGCCACAATCCTTCCTTTTCCCTGAGCTAAGCCCTGGCACTGAGCAGCCACACAAATCACAGTACAGTTGAGCAGATTCCCTGGAGATCAGATATGCTTGAACCAAGTACGCTTAGAAAATACTGTATGGGGCTTGCCTGGCCAGATTTCAGTGGTGAGGGGGCTGTAGGGGTGGCTTCTGCAAGAAGCTGGTAGAAGCTCCCCCTGTGTCTGACAGAGCCAATGCCAGCCGGCTCCAGAGACGGACCTGCTGTTGGCTAAGGCTGAGCCTACCAGTAATGATAGGATAGGAACGCATCTGTGAAAACATATTTAAGAAACAGGGAAAAAGGAACTGTGCCATACAACAACCGGCAGGGAGAGAGTGGAGTGAGAATATGTGTAGACCTCAAGGCCAGCGAATAGCGGGGGGGAGGACGTGCTCCAGGTGCCTGAGCAGAGATTCGCCCAGGTCATGGTGAAGCAGGCTGTCCCCCTGCCATGTTGTTGCCATTTGCTTCCCTCTTCAGGCCAAGTTGAGCACCAAGCCAGCTAAGGCCAATGCAGCGGCACAAAACCACGTTTCCATCTGGTGAGCAACTAAACACCTTGAAACCACGCAGAAAGGAAGATGGGGTGTCTTCCTCTGGGCTTTAATACAGCTCTGTTGTGGTGGTTCAGCCTGCCCAGTAAAGCCTCGTCGAGTTCACTTCAGTCATATTCTAGCTGAAACCAGGTTTAATACAGTCCCTAAAAAAGGACTGTGAGAGAAAGCCTCAGACTTTGTTAGAAGTCCTTGTTTTACCATTAGGCTTGCTTAACTCTGCCTGGACGACAAGATTATCTGGACCAGTCTCCTTCCCTTATCACTCAATCCTATTGTATTTTAATGTAAAAATAATATTCTTCTATGACAATGTTATAAGGTTACCTCAAAGATATGGTTCACGGCATAAAAGCAGGCCAGTGCTTACTAGTTGGATATTACCACCTCTCTTCTGGGTTCTTTCTGCTGAGGAACACTGGAAACGCTTTCAATGTGAGGAAGCAGCCTTGCTATTTTGTTTCCTATCCAACCGAAATGGAGCTAGGCTTATCAAAATCAGGGAGTGAAAGCAGAATACCTGGACGCTTGTAGAAATGCAGGCTGCTCAGAGCTGTGGCCCAAAAGGTTCACGAGCTGGGAGCCTGGCTTGCAGGGGCAGAGTGGCCCTGGTTCCTCCTGTTCTGCATGTCCCGACTCTCTTTTCTACCCTCAAACAATGTGGCAAGAGCATTAGTAAGGCTCCACAAATTAATATCTGTGAAACGCTTCGAGATCTCGATATAGGAGTTGCTAAAAAGTCTCCCCGAACTATTGATGTCTTTTATTATTTACTAATCCTGCTGTCATGCACTTAGCCCAGAGCTCTTGGAGTATTTTGACAAAGAAAGAAAACCACCGTGCCTGGGCAAGGGCTTGAGCTCTGAAGCAAGGTGACCCCTATGGGCTGCAGAGGGCCATTTTCACCAGCAGTTTTGCACAGGACAAAGCCAGAAGAGCAAAGTAAAGCAGAGGGTAAATGCCTCCTGAGACCCTGAGTCAGGCTCTGGCTGCCCAGGTTTGCTGGACCAGCCTTGGATGTGGCTGGTGGAACAGGCGAGAGTACCACCTGTAGGTGGGAGCCGTTGCTCCAAAGCTGCATCCCAAAAGGCGGCCTTAAACCGGCAAATCTTGCCGGTGAAGTTCTGTGTCCAGCCTCGCCTCAGCAATAAAAGGTTTGTCCCAGCTGGGAGAGGTCGGGGGGTCAGGAGGGCAGAGCAGCACCCACGACCCCTCTGGCCGCAGGCTGGACCTTCCCCAACGGGAAACTCTGCAGCCAGCCAGGCCCATTTTTCTCTGCATTGTGTCTTTAATCGAAGCACAAAAGCCATTCGTTTAAGTGGGTTTAAATGGTTAAAGGCACTTGTTCCTCTGAAAGGAGAATGAAATTGCTATTGACACCTCCATAAAAGAGAGGATTTTCAGGCACAGTACGAAAGCATGGGATGAGGAGTCTTCCTCAGTTTGCACGCCTGCAATTAGATCTGCAGCCTCCTCCTTTGCTTTAATTATAGAAATAGGTACCGGTATCTTCAAAGGAAAAGAAACTTAATGGCCTTATTGGTGGTTTGATGAATAATTGATGCTGCTGCATTAATCGGGAAGTTAACTAAGGCTAGAAAGAGACCGTTTTTAATGCAGAAAAGCATCTCTGGGCAGTCAGGCTGGGCACTGGGTCAGGGAGATGCATGATGATCTATTCACACGGAGAACACAGATACTAAAACATAGCCCTCGCTCAGTGCCCTACACTGGGGACTTTTCTTTAAATGAGGGTAGAGACCGGCAGGTAAGTCAGGCTGTCTTCACTCACCCAACCGCATGGCGCAGGATGGGAGCCCCCGTACGTGTTACCCCCCTGGGACATCTCGGCAGGGCTCAGAGCAGAGGGTCTGCTGCTGCTCCACTGCAGGAGGTCTCACTGAGTGGCAGCAGGTGACAACCTGCTCAGAGCACCACAGCTTTGCTCTTTGGCATGACCCACAAGCCTACTGTGCCCCACGAGGAGCCATGTCAAGGCAATGGCGCTTCTCAGGGGAGTGCAGTCACCTCCGTCCTGGCTGCGGGAAAATGGGGTTGGCAATTTTAGTCAGCACTTTGGGTGTTTCACTGGAGATGCTGTTTAAATGCAAAGCCTTTCACTTGCTGGGCTCTCTACAGTGCCTCCTACAACAGGCAATCACTGCTGCGCTGTAATACAAATAAATAATATTGCACATGACTCACTGGTTGTACTTGTGAAACACGAGGAAAGAAGGTAACAGCCAAACCTGTTTAAACACATTGGCCTGATTGATATTTTTAAGAAAACAACAGCAATGCCGTGCCCATCTGAGCCTTCTCAGACAAATGCTAAACGTGCCATTGAAAATATCATCTCTTCAGATTCTGTTCAGATTTAATCATCCTACATTCACCCTTTCCAAAAATAAAATGAAAAAAAAAAAGAAAAAGGAAAAATCTTTCTGGCTGAAACATTTGGTTCTTGCTCAAGAATCTGGTCTGAATTTTATAAAGGTTTCCTGGAAGCGGAGATCAAGGGACTGGTTTGGGGCTCAGAAAAAACCCTCTGGCAGCATGAAGAAAACTGCCAGAGACCAAGACTGATACTTTGTCATTTGCTTATTGGGAACGCTACACAGAACTGTTTCTGCTAATTAAAATCAGTGGTGACCAAAGCTCATTTGTAGAGATTGGGATTTGGCCAGGCATTTGTGTATGGATGAGGAAATGAGATCATAAAAGTCATGACTGGCCTCCAGGCTTGGGGTGCGTAATTGCCTCTTACACCTTGCTTCCCACTCCCTCCAAATACCACCTTTCCTAATAAAAGTGGGAGCGGTGCTCCTCACCTCTGTTTTGAGCTGGCTGACAGCGGAAAGGGACCAAGAAAGTCCCTGCATTGAGATTGTCCTGCATACAAGTGGATTAAAACTGCTCTGTGGCTGGCCCCTGTCCAGCTGAATGTGGCTTCTGTATTTATGACTCTTACACGCAACACTTCTCCTCAGGTAACAATCTGTGTCACCATGAGCTTAGTTAAAATGCATATTGAGATCCATAGGATTAGCCAGAGCAAGGACTTGCTTTGCAGTTCAGAGAAGAGCAGCCCTTCACTGCTGAGCCACCCTGCTGACCACAGATCCAAAGGGAGGGTTGAAACATCTCATGTTTGATGCCCATCTTGGAGATGGGCTTCCCATGACCATGTCAAACACCAGGGGTGAACAACAGGCAGAGACATCGACTAATTTCCCTCCCAAAGCTGAACTTGTCACACTCTTTTATCGACGAAGTAGGTAGGACTGGTGGGCTGATGCAAGCAATGCTGCAGAATTGCTGCCTACTTAAATACATATATACATAGGGGAAAAAATACACACTGCCTTCAGCAGATACTGTGATTTAAGTCACAATACGCCTACTGGCACGTCCACCTCCATAAATTTACTGTCACAAGTGTCCCAGTGCAACGATACCACCAGGTTAGAGCAGTATAATCATGTATCATCACTCATCACTCCTACCCCCAAGTAAGCAATACATTCACATGCTGAGGCCACCCCAAATACCAAGGTTTCACTAGACCAGTGTAGTTTTGCTGGGAAATTTCTGAGCCATGACCTAAGATGCCATGACCTTTTCTAAGGACTAATGCAGTGCCTGTCTGGTACCCTCAGCTGTACCCAAACCTCTGCTGATAAAAGGTGTCCAACAGAAAGAACAGGAATGTCAAGTCAATGATTAAGTCAACTCATCTCCTCTAATGGCATGTCTTCACATTTGTTTTCTTCTCAAAGGACAGAATCAAAGCCTGAATCAACTAATTCCTTTCAGTCATACAGCAACTAATTGCACTGGCTGTGTTTGCCCAGCTCACTCCGTCTATCTAACAGCCATTTACTCCTAACGTGCAATAAAAGTTGGCTTGTATGTAGAGAGGGGTCTGGTCTCATTTCCTGAGGAAAGCAGCATCCTCTGGAGTAGCAACAGGTTACCACAGCTGCCTCACAACCTGATCTTCATGGCTCTTTCCTCCAGAAAACACAATGTTAAAGTAGAAAATCCACAGCAAACATCCCATGTGGATGCTTGGGATTGCCCAAGGTCACTCTTTTTTTCAGATGCAACACATCCCCAAAATGGCATCTAGAAACAAGCATCATGCAGCAGAGCAGTAGGGAAATAGAGAAAATTTTGAAATTCCTAGTTATTTTGTGTTGTCAAGATGTTCTGTGTGTTAGAGGTGACTTTCTAAAGGGCCATGCGAGTATAACCCATGCACTGACCCACCTCTACTGCAGGAAGAAGGTCCCTCCTATGCAGTAAGGACCCTCCTGAATGACCCTGAAAGCCCACCTGAGCCTCACCTCTTTTCAGGGCACTGAGAAGGGGACAGAGGGGACAATTCTGCATCCTCTGCCATCAGTGCACCCTTCCTGGCAACATTCCCCCCATGGCTGTGAATCCTGCAACCAATACGACAAACAGGTACTTGTATCCATGGCAGGCTGGGGATTTACAGGCCTGTTGGGACTATCTGCACCAAGAAATAGGTCTTCAGGAGAGGTACTTTCAGCCTGGCAGCTGCCTTGTCCTACTTGCATCAGAGCCAGAGAGCAGTCCCCTGCCTGCTCCTCCTCCTCCTCCAAAACACAGCAATGAAGGGTAAGGACAGGAGGCCAAGAGGCCCTGCAAGACACAATAAGGAAAAAGCATGAAGGCACAGACAAAACAGTCCTTCAGTTTTCTCTCCCAACTTCAGACTGCCCTGCCAGAAGAAATAGTTATCTCCTCCTCACCTCTTGCTCGGCCTCTTTTAGTTCTTCTTGTGATACAGGGGAAAAATAAACAGCACTACTTGAGCTCCCCAACAGGGTCACTTCTCCCAAGAAGCTTTGTGAAACCTTTTCCAGCCCTCTACACAGCTCTGCCACCACCCTGGGTCCCAACAAATACTCTCAATGTGTCCCTTCCTTGTTGGCTCCATGACACAAGCTCTGTACTGTCATGCAAGATCCACCACGCTGCTGGTGTACAACCCATGCTTTATCAGTTTATTTTCATCTGCCCACCTCTCAGGCTGGCTGAGGACTGTTTTGTTGTTTGAGGGTTTTTTTGTGTGTTTCCTGGATTTTATAAAGTACAAACAAGCCCTCCACAGGTGTTTCTTTGAATTCAGCCAGGATATGGGCTCGCAGGTGCCCTCGTTCCCTAATGAGAAATGGAACAAGTAGGAGCAGGCAGTGCTCCTCCAACTTCACCTCCTCTCTTGCGCCTCCCTAAGGGCTCTCTCCTTGCTTTGGCCAGGCAGAGGTGAGGAAGGCTGCCTGGTTAGCACCCTAGGGAGCCCAATGCATCCATAGACCCACAAGTGAAGAGCAGTTCCTTGCATCCTTATGTTAAATTGCTCTCCCTCACCTCATCATGGCCTTAATCCCAGCCTGAGCTGGAGGAGACCCCCTGAGATGAAGCGAGGCTGCAAGAAGCACTGCTGCATTCCAGTGGGGTATAAGAACAACCTGACATTCAACAAGTCCAAAAAGCTGAGAGCATTTTACAGAGGTTTTACTTTAACTAGAAATTAGATGAACTTCAGTCGCTTTGTCTGAATGCCTCTGCACACCAATACATAGCAATGAGCAGTGATGGGAGGATGGAAACAAACCACTTGTATAGATTGTTCATACATTTAGTGCCCACAAAGGAGACAAGAGCATGAAATTCTGCTTCTGCTGACTTGTTAAATAACCACTGGTCATATTGCGAAAGCAGACATTTCATGAAACAAACATAACTTTTCCAAGTGTTTTACAAGATGACTGACCCTGGGGGCTTTCTACATCCTCTGTGTCATCCACTCCTCCTGTAATACACTTACAAGTTTCAGGTACTTCTTCAAATGACTACTTTTTATGTTATGGTCACTGTATGCAACCTGGCCTGACGAGCATTTTATCACGTGACTATAGTGGAAAATGAAGTTGCCTGTGGAGAAGACCCTCAATATCCATTTGCTCAGGGCATTCAGCGGCTGATGAGAAGAGCCATTGGGGAAAGCCCATGCTACGGGCTTAGGCTCTCTCATAACTGTGGTGGAACCGCTGAGGCTTGCATAAATCCCTGTGTGAGTTTCACTACATTTTTTTTTTTTTTTAAGATTTAGGCTTTCTTAATGTCACACAAAGCCACAGGCAGAAGATTAATGTTCCTGTCTTGCAATTTCTCCCTTGGCAGCAGCACTGACCAAACATGACTGCAGGATGGTCAGGGCTTTGGTTCATGGCAGGTGCTGCTGAGCAAGGTCACCTTCTACATGAACCTGCTCCACATCTGGGCACATTCAGCAGGTTCTTTGAGTGTGGGAAAGCTGAAGGAGGTTATCTCTGCTTTCCTCAAGGAAATCCCACCAGCTGCAAGGATCCATCTACTACTTTCTGAAAAGATCTTCCAGGACAGAAATGATCCTTGAACATGGAGCTTCAAGGAACCAAGATTGCCTCTGAGTGACTGTGAATTACTTATTTTCCTCTGGCAAGTAACATCATTAGAAGGAATAGCAATGTTCTGTGAGGTAAGGAGGATGGGGGACGCGATTAGGAGAAATGAAAGGTATCTCCAGTTTTGCTGGTATTTGTGAGGCTCATATTTAGCTCCTATGTAGGCTATGCAGAAGCGATGTGTCAGCTGGTGAGGGATCCCTGGGGGAGAAGTGCTGATCTTGGGGAAAGGGCTGACATTCACTAGATAAACCTTACAGCTGCCACAGAGACGTGATGGAGAATTTTAGCACTACTGAATGTGGGAAATTTTCCACTTCTGCACAGAAAAAGGGATGGTTTTGGGTCAAGAGCAAGGGTTGGTTTGGGGAATCTGAGGTTGACCCCTGCATAAATCCTACTGTCTTCAACAGGAGCAGATGAAAGCCAGCACTGAGTTCTTCAAAAGCCTCCCCTAAACACATGTTGGTAGGATGTCCACTGGCAGGCAGTGGAGGTGCCACATGTTCCCTGGGAAGCAGCTATGCTTTTTATATCAGCATCCATCCCCTGTGTAACCCCAGGATAACAGCGATCAGCGTAGACCCAAGGTATGAAACTCCAGAGGTCTCATCAAGAACAGCTTTCTGCTCAGTCAAGCCAAGGATTAAGAAATCCTCATTACTGCTACTTACAGTGATATTTTTCAGAGCTTGACTCGTTCAGGGTCACACAGTAAATACAGGAAAGACCTAGAAACAGGTCAAGGTGCCCTGACCCTCAGTGCTAACTACTCAAGCATGCCTGTCAGACTGGGTAAAGAAAGTGCAGAGCTCTGGAATTATGACAAGGTTTCACAACCTTCCAGCTCAGAGCTTGGAAGAAGAAAGTGACATTAAGGATCATTAAAAAATAAGTAAGTAAAAGAACCCCTCCCAGCACTAGCAACAAGGTTACCTGATGACAAAGCAGAAAGGTGTAAAAAATAATCTATGCAGGTGGCTCTAAAAAATTATGAGACAGAAAAAGAAGAGTAGAGAGGAAATGTAATTGAAAGAAGAGCATCTCTCACACTAATGTCATTCTTGACATTTGAGCAAGTAATTTTTAAGACGACTAAAATAATATTTACATACTTGCAAAATCACTGGGTTTTGAAGACAACCCTGTTAGATCATCTCCAGGGAACAGAAGAATGATGGGCTAATTATCTGTGTTTGCCAAAAATCACTTTGCTTCTTTTTTGTTATTATTTGCTACACACTTCTCGCCTGGATTGGGACCTCTCTGTGCAAGATGCTCCACAGACAGACCGAGCAATAGCTCTGGCCTCCAGATGTTTACTCCGAGCAAGTGGCTGCACCGTGGTGGTTCTCCAAGGCCACAGCCAAGCACAGTAAAATCCTACTGCAAAGGTAAGCTCACCCTCAATGAATGTCAGCTCTGCTCCCCTCAAGAGCTCTCTGTTTACTGGTCTTCCACAGCAAACACAGGTTGTGCTTTATCCAACATTCATTTGCTGTGTTAATTAGAAAAAAACCAGAGAGCTAACCCCAAACTGCAGTGCAAATCAAACCTCAGTTCAGGACTCAGACGGTTCTTCCCATTTTTGTTTTCACACATTGACTTGTTTCCTGCTTCTGCTCAGAAATGAGAATCAACACACAACAAGGCAGTTTAACCTACAAATCCCATCCCACGAAACAGGCAGCTCTGAGCACAGCTGGTGAAAACACACCGGTGGGCTGGTGAGGGCCATGTCTGCTCACTCCAAACTCCCTGCACCTAATGGTGTCTCATGACCCAAGAAACAAGTATGTCTACCTCAAAACAAGTCCTTGATGTCACTGACCTCATAGATTTCACTACTAGAAAAGGGATGAAAGGGAAGGTGGAAAGGTAGGGAAGTGAGAGAAGGAGGGAACATTGGGCAGGATCAGGGAAGGACAAATAAAGAGCTTCTGTATGCTAGGCAAGTCTCACAGTTCTCCAAATTCCCATCCATCTACAAGCAATTATTTTTCTTTCATCATCAAACCTCATTTCAGGTTCAAATCTTCCCAAAGCCAGTTGCCTACAAACCTGCAACTCTCACCATATGATCTATTCTGCATAACTTGCCTTTGTAATATGCCATGTGCTTCTTTTGGCACTATAAAAATCCATGAATGACATGGAGCAGCAAAGCTTTATGCTCGCTCTAGAAACAGCATAGGGAGAAATGACCAAGTATAACCTTATTTTCAGTCTAGACTAGTTCACGAATCCACTGGGGAGGGAAGCTGCCAGATACTTTCCTGGCAAAGAAATGTCACTAGCCTGAAGTCAAGCATTGATTTAAGGCCATATCCATGTGGAGAGGTTATAAAACTAAAGATGAGATTCTGGAGGAGCAAATGAATGGGTGATTTAGAAAAAAAGACTGTGTTTGAAGTACTAATTGCAAAAGAACCAGTACTTGCACTAGTGCTAGTAGAAAAATTTACAAGATTCACAAGAAGTATCATGAAGACCAGTGCTGGGGTAGCTTTCTGTGTCCTCAAAATCTACAATGATCATTAAAAAGCACTCAGGTACTTGTGAAAACATCCAGAAGTTCCACAACGCCTCCTTAATTTTGATTAAACACATTTCTCCAAAGATCTGTGCTAGAAGCTTGTCACTTACTAACTTTGTTTTCTTTGTCCTTCAACTCTAGCTTTATGGCTTTGATTCATGGAGCAGAAAAAATGCCATGTGATCTTACCAGCCACCTGCCCTCCAAACTGCAGAAATTACCTATAATTAAACAACCCTTTGGGTGCAAATCCTCTCAGCTGCTAATAAAATGTCTACCAGGAACACAGCTGCAAAAACTGGGACCGGTTTGTGAACAAATGAGTATATTTCACTATAAGATCTTTGGAGGAAGAGAAGTTCTTGTGTAGCTACTTCAACTTCCATGGACTAGATGGAATCACACCAACAGGTATTGAGCAGAGGCTTCTCAAATAAATCTTGCAGGATGTTGCTGCTCTCAAGCACACTGAATTTCAGCGATGCTTTTTACAACAGGAAGAACATCCAAGTGAGTATTAAACTGAATGTTCTCATGCAAAAAGTGCATGCCAAAGGGTCCAGAGAAGTACATTGCATATACTAGCTTAGTTGCCATCACCAAGAAAGGCTGCACAATTGGACTCCAAACACAAATGAGAAATTTGAAGACTGAGGATGACCCAACACATTCTTAAAGTATGTTTCTACCATCCAGGTACAATTTATTCTCTTTCACTCAGTGGAAGCATTTTCTGATGAAAGAGGACAGGCTAGGGAGGAGCAGAGTGCTGAGAGTCGATTGGAACACTTGGGATTAAGAGACAAAACAGCAGCTCCTAAATCAGGAAATTCTGAGTTGATTTTCCTAAAACCTTGAGATCATAAACATGCCCAGTACACAGTAGGCTGGTCTGGCACACCTATGTCCAGGTGCTGTTGGCTCCCCTAAAAGCCATAGTCTGTAACAGTTGATCAGCCACGCTTCACCACTGGTTAAGTCAGGCTCAGAGGAAGAGTCTTGCTCTCACACACGTACCAGACACTTTCCATCTTTCTGCTGTCCACGCCACACTGCAGACAGCTTTCCCAGGGAATTGTGTGCTCAAGGAAAGGGAAGCCAAGTAAACAAAACCCCCTTTGATCATTTTATTAGGGTACAACCTACAGTATTTCCTCATGTCAAAATCAGGACAGGAAATACAGACGTGACTTCTGTGAGTCCTTTCCATACGTTGTCATCTGAAAGGATGGGAACTTTGTGTTGTAGCTAGCTAGTGATGCACGCGGCTTGCTAAGCTCTTTTCTGCAAAATATAAACAAATGAGCAGCCAAGAAGATTCGCTCTCTGGGCTGTTTATATGCTTTTCCTTTGACCCAGTCACCTCTTTCCTGCACAAACGCCTGCTGCAGGAATGTATTCCCAAGTGCTCCTCTCCCATCTTTTTAAGCTGACTCTCCTACCAAAAAACCCCAAACCTCTTACTCTCCTCTGATGTTGCTCTCAAGAAAAAAAAGGAAAGAAACCCACGTCCAACACTCTCTCCTCTTTAGTCCATAGCACGGACCAAGGTAATGTGGGGACAGCCTTGGTGATGGAAAGCAGCACTTGTGTCTGTGGTGCCAGACCAGATGCAGTATGGAGAGGGGTCGTGGCCCTACTGCCCAGGGGACTTCTCCTCTTGCTCACTTTGTTCCCATCCTCTGGACCCTCAGTGCCACCAGAAAGATGTCCCCAAAAAGCAACGTCCCTTTTGCACGCCCCAGGCTTTGAGAAACCGAAGCCTACTCCAAGGGCAGCCCTTGCAGCCTGGGCAAGCAAGTTGCTCTTTGCAGATCCAGACCTTGGGTTTCAAATCCCTCATACCAGGGGGTTGAAAAACTTCCCCTTCTTGACCCCACACTGTGACGGCAGGAGAAGAGTCCAATCTGACCATGGATGCAGGCTGCCCCACGAACCTCCCTCAACACACACGCAAGGACAAAGGCGCTGGACTTTTTTATTTCACGAGTAATTATCTGGGCAGCCTCCCTCGAGCCTCTTCTGTTGCTTCCTGGGAACATCCCTGAAATTAACCTCAGAGCTAATGAAGCCAATTATCAATGGCAGACATGGTCTCCCACTAATTATTTTCCCTGGAAAGGTCACTCAAAGCAGCGCATTGTGAAACCCAGCTAATTGCATTGTCTGCTCACAGCACGGAGCCAGCTCCTGCAGCGTTCTGCTGGGCTCAGGAGGAGGCTCATGTGCCACTGCCCGACAATTGGAGCCTCCAGCTGGGGAAAAAAAAACCAGCTGAGAGAGTGGAACCCACTGCCAAAGACTCCAAAAGCCACCAACATCGCTCACAGATACAGGCTCTGACTGCTGTCTAATCCCTTTCCTTTCAGATGTGGCCAGCCAGCCCAGCAGCCAAGGCAGAAGAGTAGATGAATGTGCCAAGCTATCTGGGTGTTAGAAGAAGGCAGCTGGATGCTTCTCTTTGGAAACTTTTTTGTTTTCATATGGCACTTTTTTTTTCTTTTTTTTTTTAAGAAAAGAAAGGGAGAGATAATTTTGGTTGGAAAAATCCAAGCTCATGTTCTAGCTCTGGGACATGGAGAGGGATGTGGTTGGTAGTATCAGCTATAGAACAGCCCAGAGAGAGGATGTTGCCACATTTCTAAATTAACAATGGGACAGGGGTGGCAGAAATCCTAGTATTTTTGAAAATTCTCTAGAACAAACACGGTCTAACCAAACCAAAGGATTGGCACAGAGCAGGTCAAGCACAGCACATTTTGCATGGTTTCTGTTTAGACAAAACATTTCTGTTAGCAACAACCAGCAGTGTTCTGAAGAGTTCACGCAGGTACAGCCTCCACTCTGTGAATTTTGTAATGGACTGCCCTGGTTTATATCCATGATTACCAAAGCATTCCTGAGCAGCTATAGCACATCAAGTGTTTGCTCTCACCAGCCCAGAGAGTGGCTCAGAGAAGGGGAAATGGTGTCACTCTCTCATATTTTCACACAATAAAAGCATAGTGCAACACATTGTGCCCAGTGCATCCAACGGAAAACAGTGGAAGAGCTCAATGTCATTGATCCTATGGATCACAGCTTACCACACTCCACCTTTTCCTAACAGGGATGGTTTAGGAAGAAAGCAAAAATTCCTGAAACAGCACTTCTCAAATCCTGTCTTTGTCATTTGGGAGAGGACAAAGTATTTATGCCTACAAATTGATGTCATCTGAGAATTTGAGTGGGAAGTAATATCGTGACTCCTTGTTATGTAACCAAGCAGAATCTCGAGGTTTGCCACCCCAACTCAGTACAGTGGGATCTTTGTTATTTCCAATGGGCTTTCCTGAGCCCATCAGCATCACTGTAGTCAGGTTGCTGGGAGACTCAGTTTTCTTTTAAACACACAGTGAGTAGAGAAATTGCAATGCCCACCCCTCCAGCAGGGAAACCCAGGATGGATATCCAGCTGCAACCCTAGGCGCTGAAGCTTGCTTTTATCAGAGGTTGCTTTGGAAATAGAACATGTTAAATCAAAGGTAGTTAAAAAAAAGTACACGATCCAGCTAAAGCAAGCTCCAGATGCTGCATTTTTGGTATTCGCAGCAAGGGGATCCAAGCAGCTGGGTGTTACAGCAGCTGCACAGACTCTGCCCCTTTCCTCTCCCCACAGTGGCTGGGGGCACAGTGTGCCTGTGCCTCGATGTGACACAGCCCCTAATCACATTCACATGTCAGGTCACACCAGGCGGGAGATGATGTGTGTGACCACATTAAAGAATGGATTTTTTTTCCTTTGAGATTTCTTTGTTGACTTTAATAAAGGCTCCCCCTGGGCCTTCGTGCTTCAAAGGAAAAGGCTAGAGAGACCATCTTCACACATCCTAATTAACAACGTTTAATAATTGCTCTTGCATGCTGCTTTGGTTCTGCATCTTTCGCACAGCTCAAAGGAAGTAAGACATTTCTGAAAGGGCTTAGAGAATGTCAGTGTTCTCCAGCCTCAATAAACCTCAGAAAGCCACAGTGCAGAGGTGGACCCACCAAAACACTCCCATGTAACCCTGTACAGTTAGAGCCCTGAAAGGCAGACAAGGGAGCACGAGTAACCAAACACTACCTTCTGCATAGTTCTGTTCTTAGGTGGGAGGATGAAATTACTTTAACGGAGTCTCCTCCATCCTCTAAGAGGATGGAGCGGAGCAGCTGCTCTGGCTTGGAGCTTACATGGCTCTGTTTAAAGAACGCTTTAGGAGGTTAGCAAGGCAGCAGAGCACTCAGCATGCTAGACACACATGTTCCCATTGCTTATGAGGTACCTGCCACTATAAAAGCACCTCCATGAAATCAGAATCCTGCATACTTCAGTGCAGTCCAGGAATCACCAGGGAATGCCAGGACCTTACAGGGAGCCAGTGGAAAATAGGTCAGTCGCACACTTGCTTCCTTCAAATGGCACCTAGAGCTCCAGCTTCCAGTAAGAAATAGAGTTTCTCCTAACTATGTGGCCACTGAAAGAAAAAAAAAATATTTTTCCCATCTGCAACTGTAAAGACAGTACAATTCTGGCACTGAAGTTCTGTCTGGAGATCCTGATGAAGACCTGCTGTCAGTGCTGAATGCAGCTCCCCATACATACAACCTGCACACCAGAGCTCCTGCTAGCTCACATAACTTCTTGTTTCAGGGAAAGATTTGGACTTAATGCACTGAACCAACATACTAGGAACAACTGACTGTAATATTGATTTCTCCTACTCACGCAATGCTGGGGTCTTGTACTCTGTGATGCTGACATAGGCATCACAGGCTTCCCATAAATGACCTGTTCAAAATCTAGATAATTTTCAAAAAACACGTTCTGAACAAAGAGAGGAAGACTTCTGAAAATCCATCATGGATTTTTAAGTTATTTGCCAAACTTTATGACTCTCGACTCCCATCCAGGACTATGGTATTCAAGCAGGCACACATCCTCATACCAAAACCTTCATCCTCATAGCAGTACAGTATCTCTCAAGAGTCTGACTGGTCAGGAACTCCCACATTCATTTTCTCTAAGGGCAAAACCAAGCACACAAACTTCCTATACAACATGAGTGGGATTACATGGGCAGTTTTTTACAATGCCATGTCTGTAAGTTGTATCCTGATAACTGAACCACAAAACTGTGCTGCTTCTCCCCTGAAAACCACCATAGAAAACTCTTGAGCTAAATACGAAGAGGATCTCACTCCTTCCAGTGTGCTCAGCTGGAAGAACCAGGACTCTGCAGTGCATCAAGAGTCACACCGTGTTTTCCTGCCCTTCCCTGCAATGGTCCACTTGAACAGTTCCCATCACCACTCAGGGGTGGGAAGGTGGTGATGACATTTCGCTTAATGAGACAGTCTGTCCAGGCCAGCTTGGAGCCCATCCTCAGTGGGCTTCTTTAAAACCCTCCTATATAAGCCCCTAGTCTTCATTTGCCTTTATTGTGCCCCTTCACTGCACACTACAATGAGTATTTGAGCAACAGCCAAGAGCACCAGAGGTCCCAATGTCATTCACAAAATGCAGTCCACTTAAAATTTTAAGGGCAGCTTAGGTGCTACTTCTGTGTATGGCCTATAAGGAAGGTAAGTAAAAGAGTCCTCAGGCTCATAGAGAGAGCAGAAACAGGAGGACTGACAGAGTTTCCCCATAACTCCAGGCCTCAGTAGCAAAGCATGAATATTGATAGTATAGTGTGGCATGAGGAAGATACAGAGAACATGCCATGAATACACGGGGTTTAAGCTCATGCCCATTATGGCCTTGAGTAAACTAATGCTACATTTGTTAACTAACAAGAAATGCTGGAGTCTATAGGAACCACATGTTTTCCATCCATTCCATGTGCTCCATCAGCTTGATGGAGTTAGATGATGCAGACAGACAGTCTGAGATCTGGGTTAAATAAGTTGAGCTGCTTTATTTTTCTCTTGGCATTGCAGTATACGCAAGAAATTCTCACAGGGCGGAACATCTGGAGTGCATTATTCATTAAGAGTGAAAGATGCTGTTGTGTTTGTGGAGGACCCAAGCACGCTTCTTGCAAGCATCTGACACAAACCAGAGTGACAATTAACGGCATGGCAGCTTTCTTTAAAGGATATTAGTTCTGCCTCATATTAAATAAAACCTTTGTGAGCTAAGCTGACAGCACAGGTTTCCAAGAAGGCATTTCTCCAGCCCAGTAAGAGACATGAAAGAAAGCTTTTAAGTAGCACACTAGTATTTGTACTCACAGCAACGGGAATTCCTACATACAGTAGCAAGATGTAACTCTTGTCAGAGTAGTAGGAATTGAAGCTATGACTTCTATCTACACATAGATAATATTTTTCACCCAACAGCCTACTCATAAAACAGTGCGGGTCATCCAGAAATCTGTGGATTTGAGTCAAAACCTGATGAGCTGAAGCAGCAAACAAAAGGGTTTTCTATTCTTCAGTGGCTGGTGGCTCAGGCTCTTTTACGGAATGAGGAAGCTCTGGACTGCGTCTCGTCTCTCCTTGAAGGACCTTTAGCTCAGCTCTCCTGGCTGCTGTATCCTAGCCCAATTTTTTAGACATCTTTCACTCTAGCTAAGACACTGCATCCTCCAACAACCAACATGACACTAGTCTGTATCCTGTGTGGGGTGTATTTCTTTCTATTGAAAGCAAGGTGAGAAGATGGACACAGAACTGGGAAGATAATCAAGATGACTTTCCTGGAGGATAGATGGCTGCAACATGAGTCACAAGAGGCTGCACCTAACAAGTCCTGCAAGGGAATGGGGGAACTTGAGGGATGACCCAAGGGAACCCCAAAACAGAGATGGGATCAAAAGATGACTGAGCTGTGACAGCCAGGCGATGCTGCTCCTCCTGATGATGTCATCACACATCTAACCACACCAGGTCACTTAAAAGAGGAGAAGGGAAGACAGGGAACCTGAATTGCAAGGTCAGTGGAGGAAAAGGACTTAGGAAGACAAGGCAAAAATCTTTCTTGTGCTCTTGGCTGATGATATCAGCACGTCTTGCATCTCCCTCTGAATCAGAACCTTTCCAAACGACAGGTTTCTGTTAAAGCATATATGTGCAGGTGTACCTCAGTATACATTTGCCATGTTAATGTCAAAATCATCATCTCAGCTGTATATTTTAACTTGCAGGAAACTACCTTTGTTTTCAGAGTACGATAAACTCAAGTAATCTGCTCTTACCCACTCTTCCAGAAATGAGAACATAGCTTCTAATAAGACACAGAACAGTCTTACGTCAAAAAGCCTACCCCTTTTACCATGCTAACAGAAGAGCTACTTCAAGTTCAGACAGAATTAAAAAATAAATATGAGTTTTCAGACCATAATGGCAGAGAAGTGCTTCCACTCTATGTACATAAATTATTTCCTTCTATTTAAATCCATGACTAATTACACTTGGAAGCAAAATAGCTAACATCCAGTTGAGTGCAGGCATCCCTCTTAATCAAGAACTCATCTAGCTTGAAAATCACAGCAATTATCAATGAAGTGGAGGGTTGTATGGACCTAAGCCCTGTGTCAGACAGTGCCGTGCACCTAGTGAAGACAACTCCCACAGAAGAGGTAGGGGAGGGTCCAGATCATGGGCAAAAATGCTCAACATGTGATACAACTCTGGAGAGGCACTCGCGAGTGCTCAGGAAGATGCAGAGACTAGCATTTGCCACAGCCTCAAAATCTCCTCTTCAATTTTCAGTAAAAATTAAATATTTGGAGTGAAAATGGTTTTTTTTTGTGTGTGTGTAAAGATTTCTCCTTCAGAAGGTAAACTAGATATAAAACTCCAGGCCACCATCATTACGAATGCTTTGGGATTGCTTTTTCCTGCACTGACATGTTCTGAATCAATTCTGCCTGCTTCTCAACACAACCTGGCTCATCACAAGATCTTTAAGCTGACCCCCAGAGTTCAAATGGATTTGTATGAGGAGCTTTGTACACCCATACACACGGAAAAAGGCACACTGAGGAGACCACACACACTGTATCATCTTTCTCAAGGGTTTTTCTCCTCTATGACAATTACAGCTGTCACACCACCTCACAACATTTCTTTTCCTGATCTTGAATCAGGCTGACAAGCCATGTGCCCAGGAAAGAGCAGGAGAGCAGCCAGCGTATTGCTTTAGGGAATATTTAAAGATATTTGGCCATGGTTTTTAATATGCAAACACAATTATACTTTTTGCGTTGTTACCATCACACATTCCTATCCCAATTTTGACCTCCCTCATTTCACTGGTTAGGAACAGGTTGACTTTTAGAGGGAGGAGTTTGGACAGAAGAAAGCTAGAAAGTTTTCACTGTCCAATTCCTCACCTTCTCCCCCTCCAAAGACCAACAGTCAAAAAGTCACAAGAACCATAACAATGCTCATAAGGCGGCACTGGGGATAATTTCTTCTTCTTGTTTAACAGCCATATGTTGGAAATACACCTCCTATGGTTAACAGGAAACACACAGCTAAGCTGAAAGCAATATGTGGAAAAGAATGTCCTTTTACCTCATCAAGTCCCTGCAAGAGCTGAGGCGTGCTAGTGGTTTCTATCACTGACATTTTGCCTTAGTCATTTTGGAGGAGCTTCAATGTAAAGGGAATTAGATATGCTGCTAAAAAAAAGTAAACAGAGACGTCCATGGGTGTTTTAAATGCCTGTTTACTTGCAACACAAGACTTTTGAGACGGAGAGAAAAATAACACTAAGAAGCATGTGTATTTGTGTATATAAAAATACGTATATTCTTATTACCAAAGACCAAATCGGATCACTAGTGGATTTTTATAATTAACAAGCAACTTTGCACAAAGGTAAAAAAAAAAAAGGCATTCAATTAAGATAAACAATTAAGGTTTGGCAATTAAGGTTTTAAGGTTTGAGACTTTTCTCCTGAAAGAAATCTTTGTTGACTGTCAGAGTAGCAGCTCTGCAGGCTCACACACTGCTCTGCACAGGTGGGAGGCAGCAGGATGAGGAAGACAACTGCCTTGCCTTTCGGGGTTCTCTATGCTTGCACATCCTTAACCATCTATTGGCTAAAATTGATGTGAGAGCCAGAGAGGAACTGTATACTAGATACAGTATTTGGCTTTTGACACTATGGTAAATAACAACCTTCAGACAATATGGTAGATTAACCCGAGATTACAACCATTTGACAATACGGTTAATTAACCTGAGATTCCAGAGTGCATCTTCCAAAAAATTCTGATTTCTTCGGTAAAAATTTCAGTTTGCAATCCGAACTAATTTTCCATAACTCTATATAAGCCATGACTTATCCATACCTGAAAGAGAATTGTAAGGTTGTTTTCAGATCAAATACACCACTAGAATTGTATATTGTCTTGTTTGCAAGTTTTCCAACAAACAGAGCACATTCAGGGTGAAGTTCTGATATTTGAATATCTAGGAATGCTTAATCCTAAGTGCTCTACTCTAACTATGAAGCATTTACGTACCTCACCTCATATCTTCCTAGTTAAAAAAATTATTTAGCAGGACACAGAAGACCTTTTGCTCTTTATTTATAAAATAGCTAAGAGATGTGAGTTACCAAATCTAGGTTTCTGAGTTTGCACTCAAGCCCTTAAAAAAGTGAAGGAGAACACTAAGACATAGGAAATCTTTGGCCCTCTCATTAAGATGCAGCATATTTTGTTTGCCAGTTTGTACATGTTTCATGCTTCTGGAACTTCAGGTTTAAACAAATTCAGGGTGCCGCAGGGAAAACTAAAGCTGACGTAGAAGGAGCAAAGCCTATTCATCTCCAAAAATCACTCCTGAGATCGTCTGCAAGCAGATGCAACGATATCTTTGGAAACATTAAGTAGGGAGGTGAGGATGCAGGAAAGTGGGTGAGAAGGTGGTTTTATGTTCTTTCCTCCTTGCACACACATGGGATGCCTCTTGTGCAAGTCCTAACCAGGCAGGCACAGACCTCAGGCAGAAGACCCTCAGGCAGGGGTACCACAGCCCAGCAGAGCAGCTCATCCGAAACGAAGGGCAGGGAGGCACATCAGGAGATCGTTTTTTTGCTCTATGCATCAAAAAGGCAGAACTGGCTGCCAAAATTCCCCTGAAGCCAAGAGCCACTAGGCTCAGTAGCTTTGCTTAACTGGTGCCACCGTGTCCAGCACCCATCCACACGCCCCGGCTGGGCTGTGATGCACCACGATTGGCTCTGTGGGGACTTGCAGGACACCCAGCTCTGCTGCGTCTCCACCTCAGGGAATTAAAACTCAAAGGAAAGATGAGCTTGGCTTTTGTTTTCTAAACAGACCTTTGAGCAATTTTATCATGTTCTAATCACAGGAGTGAAGTTCACTTTTGCCCCACGGCTCATTTTCCTCCCGCAGAGGATGAGAACATTCCTGGGAAGTTGGATGGGAGTGAGCTGCTCTTGCCTCAAGCCTGGTTGAACACAGGTGGCGAACAAATGTAGAAGCGAGAAAAAAGAAGCACAGAGACAAGGAGAAAGCAAGTGGGAGAGAAAAAAGGAGCAGAATCCAGCAGCAAGGCAGACTATGTAGGAGAAATACCCCACGGACTGAGGGAGAAAGAAAAGGAACAAGATAAATAAAGGGTTGTGGCAGCTGCGTGATGACAGGCACTGGGATGAGCGGACAGATACAAGACCCAGCAACAGTTGAGAACTAGAAGTTTACAAAGGCTCATTTATTTCCTGTACTCCCACTTTACAGGACTTGAACTCAGGAAGAGAGAAAACCACAGACTCTGTGTCTGCTTAGTCTGACCGGGACATCCTTTAAGAACCAGCCAAAACCCAAAAGTGTTGCGATGTGTGATCAAGGGCCCTGAGGAGCTCATGCAAGAGAGCAAATCCCAGGGGACACCCCCATTTCCCAGTGCTGGCTGGCTCAGAAAGAGGCTCCCTGGCCTCTGGGATGTTGGCCATGGGCATCAAAGAGCTTGTGCTGAATTAGTCCATGAATAGGGCATTAGCTCTGTTAACTGGACAAGCTCTCCCTTGTGGCTGGAGAGACAAACAGCATTTATTTTACTCCATTCAGGTTTGCAGGCAATGCTTCCTGGGGCAAATTGAAGACCTTCTTTTCTTCTTCTTCTATCCCTCTTGCTTATTTTTTTTTTAATAAAAACGGCCAATGCCGGCTCTGCTTTTATATGCAAAAGCCAAAGCAAGGACACGAACATTGCCTTAGGACCCAGAAGTGAATTTCAGAATATCAGAAAAACTGATAAGAGACGTGGCTCACAGCCAGCAGGATTTATACCTACACAAGCAACAGCCAGTGGATTTCCAGTCCATCACTGTAACTGCTCCAAGCAGTATTTTCCTATTCACAGGGAACACTGACCTGAAATGCTGGATTTGCTTTTCTTCATTAGTGCTTATTTTGACTTTCTCTCTCAAGTAAATGGGCAAGTTGCACTACTGGCAGCTTAAGACACTGTTTATTGCCAAGATGAAGAAGTAATGTTCCCTTGCTATAGGCTTTATATTCAAAGCAGAAGGAAGAACATCATTCAAGACTGCTAATGCAGCTAGCTGTTATATAAAAAAATATAATCTCCTCTACGCTGGCTCTGATGCCAAACAAAAGGAACAGCTAAAGTTTTTTTTCCCAAATAAAGTATACTTTCATGAAACAGGAATCTCTCAATGGGAAAAGACATAAGTAACAACTCTAGTGTGGAAAACTTTTTGAAAAGCTCTCTTTAGGTTTCCCTTTAGTATAAACTACAAACCTATTTCCACAAAGCTGTCCCATGGAAGGGAGCACAGAAGCCACGAAGGTGTGGTTCCCACAGGTGGGACTCCCTGCCTAAGCAGCACATCATCCCATGGAGAGGTAGAATGCAAAGCAAGCAGAAGTTATCACTGAGCGTTTCTTTGTGCCCAGGTTTGGGAGGGAGAAGTGAGGTAGTTGCCTTTTCCCTTGGAGCTCAGCTTCCCTCCCATGCTACCGTGCAGCTGCTGCACTGGGTTTCTTTCAGCGCTAGGGAATACAGGCTTCAAAATTGGTTTCCTAGCTCTTAAGCCAGCACACAATCTTGTTCTTTTACATTTAATGGATTTAAAACAGTCAGGTTCCCTTCTGGTCCCAAATGCATATGCATTTCTTAATGTATTCAGCCTAAACTAACCCAGCTCCAATTCCTGAAAATATTTAAAGATGCGCTTAATTTAAAACATGTGAGCAGCCTCAGTGAGGTCAATGGGATTATGCTTGAATATAGCTGCTTTCCAACAGCTCCCAGCCATGCCTCTCCACCCCTACACTGCAAGACGAGGGCCAGAAAAACGCAGTAACAGCCAGTTTTGCCCCATAAGAGCTTTGTCTACGAGGACAAAAGGTAAACGCAAACCAGAGTAGTGAAGTAATTTGCCCCAATAACAAAAAGCAAGTCACTAATGCAGCCAAGACCACTACCAACAATCCAGGGACCAGCAGCTCCAATGTTCAAAGGGAACCATACATGGGGCTTCCACATCATAGCGTGCTGCAAAAGCTTCAGGCACAGCGTTGTTTTAACTGCTACTCTCCCCAAAACAGTGTTAAGAGGAATTAGAGGCAAGTGAGGCCTGACTGGGTTATTGTAACAGCCTCCTACAAAATAAATACAAACTAAAAATACCACCAGAGGACAGAGATCGCATCTTGCCAAGAAGCAGATAAGCCAACCTCACTGTAGGCACATAAAAGCAGGCCAGACAGATGTTTACACCGGGTGATTCACTGCATCTGAATTTGTCAAGTTGTTTGATAACTTCATACTCCAGAACATTTCTTTCCTCATTACAGAAACATCCTTGTTTCCAGTAAAAATTGTTGCTGGCACCAGAATTCCCCACATGCTGTTTTCTGCACAGCAGAAAGCAGAGGAGTTTATCGCACAGAAAGAAAAGCCATAGACGGATGGCAGTTTTCAATGAGGTTCTGGTGGGTCTCCCCTTCCATTCTTCCACCCCTTTAAATGTGGTGGCTGCCCCCATGCACTGTCACAAGCAGGATCCTTTCTTTCCCCAGGCTCCCAGCTGCAAAGCAAATACACAATGCCAGCGCAGTGCTATTCTTCCGCTGCTGGAGCTCTGCAGGGAGACGGGATCCGATTTACCCCAGAAGCTCTGCTGTTGTGTTTCAGCTCTACGGGGACACTCCTTAATCTGCATGAGGAGTCCAAAGGACTTGAAACAATAAGAGAAAAGGAAATTATTGTTTTAAGACACGTACTGAAATATCATTGTGTGGATGTACTTAGCAGATGGGGAATGTGATGGCTAAATTCAGGCTCCCCTGGGTTAGTTTCTCAGAACCAGGCTGCCCCGTCCTTTCTGCATGTAGAAAAATAGGACGGTCATGATTTGCAAAAGATTCCTCACCTGCATGGAGAAGCAATGGTAGCTGGACTCCAGTACCACTGAAGAGCAGACCGGTGCTGCGGTGATGCAGCCAGAGATTTCACAGGGCCACAACACAAAGGGCACTATGTATATGGCCAGATTTCGACACTATTCAAAGAGTTCAGCAACCTGTGGGGAAATGGTTTATCTTAAGAAAAGGTAGTAAGGGACTCAAAATGCAGACGCTGTATCCACTCACACATTGGCCAACAGTTGCTCTTGGCTTGCTGGGCCTTGATGGTCAGGGCTGGGATGTTCGCAGCATGCAGAGGAACAAAGTGCCCCCTCAGATTCCGTGAGGGTTGGATGTCTGGGCCTCTCTGGCTGCTGCTGGTAGATTTAGCCCCGGTGCCTGTCCTTCTGGACAGGAGACAAGGAGGTTTACCCATCACATTAGTTCTTCCAGACTTGCCACCCAGCAGACACTGGCAGGAACACGGCGCCAGTGCATCACTCTACCCTCAGCAACGCTGCTGGTAGAGAGTCGAAGAAAGTGTCCTCAGGAGGATTTGATTTGGATCAGAAGTGTGGTTTGGAAGGAGGAGCCCTGATCTCCAATTTCTCCACTTTGGTTCCCACCACATAGAGGGCTAAGTATGCGAGAACGAGATTCCTTACAGGTACAAATAAAAAGTATGTCCCATCAGCTAACGGGTCCAAGATCTGACCAGAACTAGTCAAAGCAAATCCCAAAGAGATGTAAAGCATAAGCATCAAGTCCTTAGCGTTAATACTTCACTCTCCACATCCATTTCCATGGCACCATTGTATCTGCTCATGCAGATACCACCTAAACTGCAGTAAGGTTGCTCCTCACACCCTGTTAGCCGTCACGGGGTGCCACACCTGGCTGAGGCCTCTGTACAGAACAACTGTGCCACCAACGACTGCCGCAGGACAAAACTGCGAGCGAGGACAACTGTAAGAATACAGACCTGTTTTTAAGGGCACTGTATTTCACACTTCAAGGGCAGGCACCAGTGCTGCAAGGAGCCCAGCAGCTTCGAAGTTAGGCAGTGCAACCTCCTTCCGCTTTTCAGAAGCAAATCCACATGCAGAACATCACCACTGGAGGAAAGTGCAAGCACGCTCCCAGCACCACGACAAAACTCATCCCAAAGATCTCTGCTGGTCCTCACCAGCCTCCTGGGAAAGACTGTGGACACTGGAGTCCACAGCTTTGCAAAACCCACACACTTATTCTGCAGCAGCCCCTCTGTGCTGACACACACATCCCTGACCCGCCTGGGTTACTGCAGAGCAGAGCCCGGCTCCAGAGACAGCCACCCCCTCCACCCGACACCGGCAGGGGACCAAGGGGTGTGCAGGCTAGCAGAACCCACTGCTGGCTGCAGGGATTTGCACCTCCCTCTGAGAGATGCTGCACAGCCAGGATTGAGCAGGAGATTTAGGGCAAGAGCTCCCACCAGTCCTGCTGAGAGCCGGGGACCTAAAACTCTGCCATGGGGAGCTTTGAAAACATCAGCCCAGGTTCATTTGAGGAGCAAGGCCCAGGACTCCCTCCTCCTCCCTCTCTCCTCTGCTTCAGCAACACAATGTCACTCTTTCTCCGTTTCCGAAAGGGGGTCTTGCAGGACTCTCCGCATGAGAGATCAGGAGCTGTTTTGAAAGGAGGAACCTGCAGTTTGACCCCTGCTCTATTGACAGACCTTTTGTGCCTCTGCAAAGCCCTCCGCTCTGCACCAGCCCCACGGCCGGTGGAGGGAAACGCTGCAGGAAGCACGGATTTATTCTGCCACCAACAATTGGGAGCAGCAGTGTCCTCTGGTGCCCTCATTGTCCAAAGGTGTCTGAGTGTAAAGCTCACACATAATAGCAACTTTCCAGCAATGCCTGTTGAAAAAGCCCTTTGGTGCTTACCAGCCCTGCCGGGAATGCAAGACCTCAGGTGTCCAGGCTTATCTTCCAACTAAATTCATTCATTTAACAGCCAACTCCTTGTACTTAAAAGAAAGCCCCAAAACAAAGGCTCGGTGGCTCTGTGCTTCTCGGCCATTGAGTGCTGCCAGTGCGGGAAGCAGGTGGTTTGAGGTCTGCATCCCCACTCCAGTCTGAAGAGGCTGGAATAAGATACCGCCTTTTGAAACGATCAGTAAAAAAGAAAGAAAGAGGCAGCACACCATAGCTTTGCAGGCTGGGAACAGGCGAGGGGCTCAGCTAATTCAGAGCACAAGCTGGCTGAGTGGTGAAAAAGGCATTCCCATGGAAATTTCTGCAAATATGGAAATAAACCTAGCTGAGTGTCAGGGATTTTTTGTTAATGGGCTTTCTGTGAGTGCTTAGGGAGTGCGCTTCTTTCACTGCAAACATCTACATACTCGGTTTGCTGCTAAACAGGCAGTTTGCAATGGAAATAGCTAGGTACATCACCCTGCAATGACAGGGAAGCACCTGTCCCACCAGCACCCCACTCTGTCACCAAGGGACTGTTAAGACACTGAGCGCTCGGCATTGGGAACAGCTGGGGCACATGCTCTGAAATCACACTCGAGCATGACTCTGAGCTGCTTACTCTGTGACAGCTCTTTGAAAACATGTCCTGGCCACGTGGCAAACATGAGTGGGATTTCCTGGATCTTTGTTTTTAAAAAAAATAATAAAGCTATTCCACCAGAAAATTACAATTTCCTCTCTTTTCTCATTCATCAGCCAAGCAGCAAACATGGGGCTAAAGCACTGGTCCAGCTCAACCAGTTTCTGTGCTGGAGCATCCTCTGAGTGTTCAACAAAGGCTCCTTGTACTGCTCCTAATACACACAGGATTGCCGAGCAGCGCCCACATCAGCACTGGATCAGCCAAACCCCACTGCCTGGATCAGAGAACAGCAGCAAGTTCAGCTCTAAACAGCCAAGACAAATTTCGCAGCATCTCTGGCTGTATCTCAAGCTACCAAGCCTGCAAGCCTTACAGTGCAATGGGGCCCTTCTGAAATGCGTATTCTCTCTTAACCCAGCTATGTTAAGATACCAGCATCCCCCCACCTCCCTTTTTAATAAAGCTGCCAGTCTTAAAGACACATCACAGTAATTTCTCAAGAGTTACAGGCCATCAGTGCAGCCTAAGTGCTCTTTACTTGGAGTACGGCACCAGGGGACAGCAAAGAACTCGCTCGCAGGCTAAAAATATTCCCACCTCATTACATTCTCTGGTGGATTACTCCATAATTACATTTATTAGATACCAAGGTAATTACCGTTTTACTAGTCAGGCATCCCTTTTGTTAACACACGAAGTCAGCTACCCCACCATTACTTATGGATAATTCCCCCATGCCAGCTGCCAGCGGGTCCTCTGCACTCATGCCACCATGAAAGAAGGGTGCTCAACCCCCAGTTGTCACTTCTAAACACCTCTTACTCCTCCCCGCAGGGGTAAGGCTTGTGTATCCAAGCCACGGTCAGGTTCATACAAAACCCATGTGACTGTCAGGAAATGGAGGCTCCTCTCCTCTGTCCAAGCCTTCTGGCTCCAGAGCAGCAACATCTGCCAGAGATGCACGCGTCCTGTAGCGAGCACTTCATACCACGGGTGGTACCTTCAACGTGACACAGATACAGCACAGTGGCAGCCCTGCACGTGTGTGACAACCGCTGTCCAGGCTGGGGTGAAAAGGAGACACCGTGCACTCATCCTCATTATGAGGTCCCGTCAGGACCAGTACTTTGGAAACATGTCACCCAAACTTCCCCAGAAGCCCGAACACCTTCAGGAGCTACTTACAACAGCAAGCTGGTGACTTGCAGTCAGATTCAGGCTGTAAATGTTTCTTTTATGAACGGTGGCCAGATGAAGCCATTCCCACTTCCCACATGCTTACACAGACATCTGACCATGGCCTTACGTGCCTTGGACCATTTCTACCTGCTGCGCACCACCAGCTCAGACCTTCTTCCACTCCTCCAAGCAGAATCATCAGTTTGGTGCCTGCTTTTACTTTGGTCCTCATGTTGCAGCAGACAGAGAAAGAGGCTGCTACACTGCCAGCAGAAAATATGCAGGAATGAGAGGTCAGCAGTACAGTCCCCTCGAAATCCTGAAGACATGTTAAAGGCTTTATTGTTTGGCATCTAATACTGGGGGCTGCTTTGTCTCTTCTCTCCACATTTAAAGCTACACTCACTTTTGTGCTTTTGTCCAAGTGTGACCAGTTACCAAAAGGCATTTTTATTCTCTCCACAGTCATTTCCAGGAAGAGAAATTAATTTATGTTAATTTGGAGAGAAAAGGCATAACGATGAACTTTTCAACTAATCCAGAGATAGATGGTAATATGTTAAAAACTTACTGGTGGGTGATAAAAAGATAAGACACATAAATTACGATCTTTTCACCATAAAGTACTGCTTATTGAAAGAAGCAAATTATTTTGAGTAGTTACAACCCTTTCAAATAATCCATATTAAAACAATAGTCCATTTTTTTAGCTGATCTAAAATGCAGTAGGCTTGTTACTTTCAAGTCAGATCATCTTCAGTTCAGTGTTACTGGCAATCCAGAAGCAAGAAATTCCCTCAGCAACTCCTGACTGGCTGCCCTGTAGGTATGCATGGGAGATATTGAGGGGCTGGATTAGGTGCAGATGAAAAGGAAAAAAAGAAAAATCAAAAGGATTTTACTTCCCGCTGAGTATTTTACCTGTTACCTGTCTGAGATGCTTTTTGCCTTTTTCTTTCAAAACAAAAATCTGTTCTCAACAAATAATACCTTTTTTTTTTTTTGGCAAAGGCGATTTCTTCTTCAAAAATTTTCAGAGGGAACGTTTTGATGTGCTGTAGCAACACAACAATATTCAGAGACCTGAGTGATAAACGTCAGCTATTCCTCCTTGGTGAGAGGTTATCCAGCAGTGACAGGACATCTTTCATTGTGTTTTGCTTTCAGTAGAACAATAAATGAAACGTGGAAATTATTTCTTTGATGTCTTCCTCTAAAAATCAATGCCATTCAATCCAGCTTCAGCCAGACATCCCTTTCTAATTTTTCCAAGCATGGCATGCCTGTTTTGGGTTCACGTAGATGTAAAAGAAAAGCCAGAACAACTCTTACTTTCCTTTTTAAAAAGTCTTTCCTGATTCAGATGAGGAAAAGGGTTAGGAGGAGAATGGGCTTCAGACACAAACCAGTTTTCAAAGCTGGTAAAACACACTAAAGAAAAGATAAATCTTAGAGAGTCACAGCTCTGCTGCTCCAAACCTATCTGCTTGGACCAGGAGCCCACCACAGTCTTGCCAAAGACTGAAAAAAAGACCAAGGCCACCCTAGGAGATGTTAATTAGACACCTTCAAAGGTGCTGTAGCTGCTGTTCCAATTTTCAAAAATGCTCAAATGAGGAACAAGTACTCAACCACATCAAAGCCAAAGGACTTTGTGCAATGACTGGATGTATATAGAGAATGATGGAGAGCAGAGACAGAGCTACAGCTAGCTTACTGCAAGGACAGTGACAGAAGAAAAGCACCAGGAAGAAGAGTGTTGTACAGCAGGAAAAAATCAAGTTTACAACCTCTCTACCCCTCCTTCCCTGGTTACACCAACATTATCTGCCAGTTACTTTAAATCTCACATCTAGGGTAGAAGCTAAATTATTGACAGCATGCAGGGGAAATGGAGGAAGAACAAGCAGAAGAGCCACTGAATCAGTGGCACTGGGAAGAAATGGCACCAGTTGCCACCCAAAACCATCTCAGTCTAGGGATGCTGCAAAGCCCTCATTAATCACCAGACGCTGATGCAATCTCTGTGCAGCTAGCACTAACCTGCAGTATTTAAGGATGATCACAGGTTTGAGCTGCACAGATAAATCAATCCAGCAGAAAATGCACCCTAGACTCAGGCTTTAACTAAACCAGGTGCTTTGGGGATGGTGCAGACACACACACAATTTCAGTCCACTTGCCAAATGACAAATCTGAAGTTGACAGACTGTTTACAAGAGGATACCAAGCTCTGAAGTAATTGCTGGCAAATTATCATGAGGAACATTATCAGGCAGTAAGGAAAAACCCCTCCCAGAGAGGAAGATGTGATGCTTGTGTTGATGTCTCCTTGGGGATATGGCTTAAACCCCACTGCTGGCTGCATTTGCAACGAGGGCTCAGGGCTGGGATTTCAAGGCTTTCTTCACACAGTGTTATTTATCAGGGGGTAACAGCTTGCTGGGAGTGCTTTCAGTGCCCTCTCTCCAAAACCAAATTACTTTGTGCAAATGGAAAATTACTCGAGAAATCAGGCAGGTGTTTAACAAGGGATGGCAATCCTCAGAGGAGGACTGAGGTGTACAGAGGCAGCATCTTCCCAGTGGCATCCCTGGCTGGGCACGGTTAGGTTGAGATCAGGTTCATAAATACTCTCTGATGTCTGTGTGATCCTTCTAGACTTGCTAGCCTTGGCAATCGTGGAACCAGGTCCCCAAGGACATCAGCAGCTTTGCCAGAAGCAGGAATTATTTGCATCCTTTTCTCCACTGCCTAATGACTGTGTCCAGCTCTTGCTGCCCCCTCTCCCAGCTGCAGCTCTGCTGTTTCCTCAGCCACTGCATTCCACGAGATTTGGAGAAGCTTGACACCTTCCTGAACTCCTTGCCCTGGCAAACATGATGGACATTTGCCAACAAACGCAAAAGCTCTTACCAGTCACCCTGCGAAGTGAGCTTCACCCCTCTATAACCGAGACAAAATGCCACAAGAAACCAGTTGGGACTGGGCAGCCAGCACTGACCCTCCGAGTCAGCCCATCCTCTCTGCTTGACATCACTCGGTTTCTACTGAATTTCAGCAGAGGTTCTTCAAAGTAGCCTGAAGGATCCTGGCAATGATCAACACTTTCGACAACCTTATTTTTTTTTTTTTTTTTCCACCACCCCCCCCCCCCCCTGCCATATTTTCGAGCTGCTTGCAAGGGAAGCAAACAGCTTTATTTATTATTTATCTTTAGTTATTTCTATTTATTCATTATAGTATATTATTAATGATATGTGTATAGACTATGTAATAAAAATACTAATAAAAATAAATATATATTAATACACTAAATATATA
>NW_009726273.1:373-3433 GCF_000703405.1 Apaloderma vittatum | reverse complement strand
ACGCCGCCGGGTCCCCGCAAATCTCCCCCCACTGCCTCCCGGCCCCGGGCGAGAAGGGGGGTCGCGACGGCTCCCCACGCCGTTCCCGAAACTCATTCCAGCTCGGAGCCTGCACCCAGGGGCTGTGTGTGTCTCTGTGCGTGTGCGTGTGCGTGAATGTGGGAGCGTCCTGTGGGTGTGGGGATGCGTTAGGCTGCCGTGCCCATGCCTGGTTGCTGTCTGAAGGCATCTAGAAGTGTTGTCTCTGGTCTCCACACGACCCGCTGGCAAGGCAGGGGGGGGGAGGATGAGGGATGTAGCCCTTTTTGTGCTGTGTCTGACCTGCCAGGCCATCTTGTCTGGAGTGTGATTTTTATCTTCAGCTGCTCAGGAAGAGTTTATTCCACGTTGTCCTTCTTCCTCTGAGCTTGACAGGAAAGTGTTTGTTCGGTTTTATTTCGTGCAAGGCAGTGCCTGCAAAAGCGATATATGCTTTCATACAAATAAATAAATCCCAGTCAGCTCCGCTCTCTGAACTGTGCCATCATTTTCCAAGCTCCTTTTCTAATTTGCAAAATCTGTCCGTGTCTCTTGCCCGCCGGTCTGTCTATCTGTCTGTCTGTCTATCTACCTTTGGGGGTAGGATTTCTGGGAGAGGCAACCTAGGTCAAACCAGTGAATACAAGCCCTTTGCCAGTTTGTTTTGGGTGGGTTTCCCACCAAGGCCCCCCCCCTTTCCCCCCAATTCGTTCTTACTTGAGTAATGCGACAAAGAAAGACTCGTCTCCTTCCTGAACAGCTGCCTCCAAACCAAAACCCAGTCACAGCAGTCAAAATTCAGAGGGATTGTTTGAAGGAAAAGTATTTGTATTTGTAATTGTATACACGAACATTGACCTGTAAAAAGCTCTCGAGCCGCGTCAGCGTGTAAACGAGGTGTGAAAACGAGGTGTATGGTGTGAAAAGAGATAACATTCATTTTCTAGCCGCATTTGAAATAGATTACTGGTTTATTATTGAGCGAATTTCCCCCCAGAAATAAACATAAATGATTTTTGAAATCGTCCCTTCTCCCCAGATATCTCCCCCTTTTCTGTGCTGTAGCTGCCGTTGCAAACGGCAGATGAACAATTTCGAAATCTGGGATCACGGTTAGAGGACGACAAGAGTTAATGCCGCCAACCCAGCTCTTGTTTCTAGAGAGATGTATTTTAGCAAATGGCAATACGCTGAAGGAGAGGTGCTCTCCGTAAGGTCGAGCCGCTCGGTGTTTAGCCGTGAAACTGTGGCAGGGGAAGCTTTGCAGCTGCGGGCATCCCGACCCCGAAACCTTTGCTTGGTAGCCATTTAGGATGGTTATTTGTAACTGAGTGCAGAACGCGGAAGGATCGAGCTCTTAATTGCAACTCTACTCGGGTTTACGGCCGCGAATCGTAAAGGGACTGTGCTGTAAACCCGTGGTCTTGAGAGCCTCCGCTTCGTCGGGGAAACACCCCGAAAGCTGGTGGGACTGCACGGTTCATGGGTTGCCGCCGAGGTGTCCCCTCTTCAGCGAGGCTTTGGAGCTTGTGCGCCTTGTGGGTCTCTCGGGGCGGGGGAAGTGTTTCGCTAAATAGTTTTCCAATGCCGAGGTTAAAACGAAAAGGCGACCTTTGAAGCGTCGCTTATAAGACGCGCAGCGCAAACAAGTCGCCGAGGATCGGTCGTGAAACCTAAAGAGGTGAAGGAGAGCCTGGAAATCTTTGCAGCAGCAAAGAGGATTAATGGCATAACGCTGGCTAGACGGCGTCCGTCCGAGCCGTGTCTTAGAAAAAAAACAAAAAAAAAAAAGACAAAAAAAACCACAAAAAAACAAGAGAACGAATGCAAGAGGGAAATCCAAACGTGAAAAACAGAGAAGATGCAGCTGTAATAAAAGCGGACCACGTAAAACCTGCCCTGCATAGGCCGGCCCTCAGGGAGGAGGGAAGAAAGTGTGACCCGAACGTGTCGCATCTGCCACCGGGGCCTTCGCCGGGCTCCCCTGGGCCGGAGAGGGAGGCGACGGGCGAGGCTGCGGCCACGGAGCGGAGCTCAGGATCTCGCAGTTCCACCTCTGGTGTACCAGGCGTTGGAAAGGGAAAGACTGCCTCGGAGACAGACCTGCAACTAAATGCTCAGAGCCCCTGCCTCTGTTGTGAACTGCTTTTTCACTCCCAGTGACCCGCAGCTCGGCCTTTTTCGGTGCTGGAGGAGAAGCTCCGAGCTGTTCTTGTTTTACCGAGGAGACACCAGATTTTTCCTCCGCGGCTTTCTGGGTGATTCCTTCTCCCTTTCTGCTTTTACACAGTTTTCTATTAACTTGAAAAACTTCTCGAAGGTTTCTGTTCCCGGGAAACCAATGTCTCCTGACACTGAAGAGTCATCATCGGTCTTTTCCTTTTCGCAGGAAACCCCCATCCCATGGGAGTTTCTTCTCTTCTACTCCAAGTTCAAAGGCACAGTCCTGAAGTCGTTAAGGCGGGCAAAGGGACAAGTGCGGGGGAAGCAGAGGGTCAGGAGGTTCAAAGCCGTTAGAGGCGCCGCCTCTGAGGCCTCGCCCTTTTCGGCCTCAGCATTTCGCTACTGGCATCTCCCCGTCCTGAGGATCCAGAGGCTTAAGGGACAGGGGGGAAGGGTTATGTCACGTTATTTCACGTTGGAAACATTAAAGAGATGGTATTGAGGGCCACCGAGCTCCCGAAGTGACCTCTAGCAGAGAGCGGGGCTTGAGGAAACAGCTCTTTCCCCACACGCTCTCCTCTCCTTTCTTGGGATCCATGGTCCCAGGGGTCCCGGGGAAGGTATATCCCTTCAAATAAACAGAATAAATACTTCTCTGCGGCTTTTCAGACCTGCCTCTCTCACTTCTCGGCATGCCCTGTCAGCCCGAACGCGTCTGCCGGGACAATCTTCCCCTGGCCGCCGCCCTCTGCTCCTTCACTACAAGTTATTGGGTTACACTCGGCTGCTGTGTTATACGGGGCATGTGCTGGGTTGTTAGAAGCCTCTATAAAAGAATAAAGCGTTAGTGGCAGCCCGAGCCTGAAACTCGTTTCCCTA
>NW_009726273.1:0-238 GCF_000703405.1 Apaloderma vittatum | reverse complement strand
CCTGTCTTGAGATTTTGTACGGCTCTTTAGGCAGGTTATTTCTTTGGAAAACAGCCACGGAGCCCATTGTCTTTATCTGATGCTTGAAAGATAGGGGAGGAGAGGAAGGAGAAAATCACTGTTAAAAAAAACCACTTTGAAGTTGTGCAACTGTTGCTGCTCCAATTTTTTTCCCCTGCAGTTTCCAGATGCACTAGAAATCGTTACTTTGATCTCACAAAACAGCAATTTATATTTT
>NW_009726272.1:710-920 GCF_000703405.1 Apaloderma vittatum | reverse complement strand
GGCGGATGCCTTGAGGACCCCGGCATGGTCACCCTTCAGGTATTTGCCATTGATTTTGATCGCCACTTTGTTATAGTCGCAGAACTCAAAAAAGAAGTCCACGGGGCTGTCGCTGCTGCTGGTGACGGAGGACTCGCTCCCCACCATCCAGTACTTCCCGGTGGCATCTGCAGGCAAAGGGAGAGGGGACAAGGTGGCCCCGTGAGCCAC
>NW_009726272.1:0-494 GCF_000703405.1 Apaloderma vittatum | reverse complement strand
GCTCCGGAGGGGGGGGGGGCCGTGGGAGCAGGGTGGAGCAGGGGGATGCGGCAGAGCCTGGCCCCCGCGGCTGGAAGCAGCAGCGAGGAGGATGGGCTGTGCCCCCTCCCCCTCATTTCTCACCCACCCCCATCTCACGTGGAGTGGTCATTAAGAAAATGTGTTGCCTGCATCCCTGAGGATCACTTGGGAGAGGAGCCTGGCTCAGGGCGGAGGGGCACACTTTGTTCGTTCCCTGTCACCCCAGCACAAAGCAGGGGTCCCTAAGGAGGGTGGGGGGATGTCCCTTACCCGCCGTCTCCATGGAGGCCGCCAGCTGCCCGTTCTTCTTCGCCGTCACGTACTTGCCATTGGCAGCTTTCAGGGTGATGCGCTTGTCGCACCACTCGATGTCGAAATAGCAGCTTGCGTTCCTGCGGGAGCAGAGAGGACAGTCAGCGCGACGGGACGGGGACCCCGCCGGTGCCACCCTGCTGGCTCGGAAAGGGCCATGG
>NW_009726271.1:3286-3841 GCF_000703405.1 Apaloderma vittatum | reverse complement strand
GGAGGGGGTTTATTTAAACAAGAAAAGAGAAGTTCCTAAACGAGCGTGCGCCAATGGAAGTGTCAGAACGAGGGGATTTTAAAAAATAAACCGGAAACCTTCTGTTTCGGGCTGTTGTGCTCCCGGGCCTCGTGAAACGGGAGGATGGAGGTGAATTTCCCGCTGGAAATCAAAGCTCCGTGATGCCTGTGACTCAATAAACCTTTATATATATGTATTTATGTATATATATTTAAATGCTAACGTTTTGCGCTGCTCTAAGTTCGAGCAAACGAGAAAGGGAGGGATTCCTGGAGGCGAGTTGGGAATCCCACCTTGGATCTAAATCCAGCAAAAGGGGAAAACCTCCTCCCTGGGTCAAACCAGGTGCTTTTTCCTCTTCTCAAAAGGCACTCGAGGCCCCAGCAGCCCTTGAGGAGGTCAGCGAGTCTCTGGGGGGCACTGCCTGAGCGTTGTGGAACAGCCTGGAGGGCTGTAGGAACCCATCGGGGTGTGGAAAATGAGGATTAAAATGAGGAGTGAGGAGGTTTGGCATGGCTGGAGGGTGGACAGGCT
>NW_009726271.1:2664-3117 GCF_000703405.1 Apaloderma vittatum | reverse complement strand
GTGGAAAATGAGGATTAAAATGAGGAGTGAGGTTTGGCATGGCTGGAGGGTGGACAGGCTCGGGGAAGAGGAGGCAGGGCTGGAGAGGGAAGATGGATGAGGAGGAAGCAGCGTTAACGCTCAGAATTTAGCTCAGAGAGCGAAAATATAAAAAAAGAGAGCAGCGGCCCTGAGTTGAACAAGCTCATTTTTTCAATATTAAACACAACAACGTGAGAGGAAGGCGGGAGCGGCGCGGAGTGAGACGGTTGGAAGCCCTCGGATCGCAAGTCAGCGTCGCCTTGTGGCGCGCAGCCCATCAGTTGCCTCCTCGTGTGCTCCTCCCGATCCCGGCGCTCTTCTTACGGTCACAACCTACGTTTATTTTTTCAAACGGAGAGCTGGGATGGAAACGCCGAAACCCCTTCCCGCGCCCGGCTGTCGGAGGAGAGCCCGGCCAACGACCGCCCTCCG
>NW_009726271.1:0-2562 GCF_000703405.1 Apaloderma vittatum | reverse complement strand
GGATTCGTCCCTCGCTCTGGCCGTTTGGACCGAGCTGGAGTCTCTTGGCAGCTTTCGGGGGCGTCGAGGAGCTCAGCGAGTTTTTCCATTCCCACCAGCGTCGGTTTTTCCACTTGGCTTTTTCGCTTCTCCTCTAAATTGAGGCTTCAGGGAGAGAATTTCCCTTGCTGGGGGATATTAGAACCTCCCAGCCGGTTGTGTGTAGCCGTGAAAGATGAAATAGTGAGAGCGAAGCACAGAGGGAGGGTTCTGCAGAGCCCGAAAACTTGAACCTGGCCCTTTGAAATGCGGGCGGGAGGGGGTTTGGAAGTGTCGGCCGCGGTGTTTCTTTTGTTCCACAACAAAACAGCCTCCTGCCAGCCCCTTTGGGTGTCATCTGAGGGGGCAGTTAAATTCGAGGAGGATCTTTTGAGATCAAAGTTGCTGCTGCAAAGAGCGGTAACAATGGAGGGAAGGAGGATGGAGGGGGGGGGAAATGTTCTTTCCTTCGAAAAGCCTGAAAAAGTGCATTTACCTTTTGAAACTGGATTTCCAGTGGTTTCTGGCAGCTCTTTCAAGCTGCAGGAGGAAATTCCAGCTGCTGTGCGCTTATGCTGTTCATTTTGTTAAGCCTTTGTCAACATTTTTTTTTTTTATCTCCCTTTTTCTTGTAGATTATAGTACCTATAGCCAAGCTGCAGCTCAGCAGGGGTAAGTAACATTACAGACTTTGTTTTAAAAAGATGGAGATAATAATTTTTAGCCATAAGTCGGGTATATTTGTAAATCCTCTAGTTTTCCTTTAGCTGTTAGATTTTTGCATGCCCATAGCATTTTGTCGGAAATGATTCGGACGCGCGAAAACCTCCCGGTGACGCGCGTTATAAATGTCTCTTTTTCAACTCGTTTCGCAGCTACAGCGCGTACGCACCTCAGCCGGCTCAAGGATACGCACAGGCCACCCAGGTAAAACGCGGGGCGGTTCGATAAATCGCGCGCCGGCCGCGCCGGAACGCCGAACGGTGACATCGGGATCTGCCGTTAAAAGTCGGCTCGAGGCTGCTTTCCTAAAGCAAACCCAACCTAAACGTCAAGCAGCCTCGGCAGTCTCCTTTGTTGTCAGTAATTCTGAGGATGATCTAAACCTAATTTTGCGTTTCACGCCAGGTGTTAGGAGAGAAAAACCTTTAAAAAAATCAAAATAAAAAGGGGAAGTTGCCGTTTGTGAGATTGTAGTGATTGGACAAAGGAGAAGGAGGAGGGAATAGATTTATTCGTGGAGGTATTGGTGCTAAAACCGTGATTACCCTCTGTTGGCTCGCCTGCAAATTGACGATGCCGTGTAAGAGATGAATCAAACCGTGCTTATTTTTAATCCTTAGAACCCAAGTTTTACTAAAGCCACGGTTGTGTACGTGCGCCAAGTGTGTTACCAAAGGTAAAGTTCTGCCCTCACAAAGCGGCGTGGGTTCATTGCCACCTGCCTCACCAGAGAGGTTTGTGAGGGGAAAATCCTGCTGCGCAAGAGCACGTCTGTATTCCGGAGATAAAAACCCGCTGGAACGTTACCGAGTGGCTTGGAATCGGTTAATTCTGGTTGTGGTGATGGCTCGGCTTTGGGGCTGAGCGGGAGCCACCTTCCCAAGTAACACAAACTTAGATCCCAAAAGGAGCTTAGTTCCCGAAAGGAGCTTAGATCCCGAAAGGCGTTTGAAGTTCCAGGCTCCAAGAGGAGTCAGTAAATCCCTCGGAGAATCTGCACCTCGAGGCTGCTTTCGTGTCACTTCTTGAGCCGTAACTTGAGTTTTATCCTAAACCAAACTGTGGCGCCGGCAGCTCGGTGCTTGTCTGGCAAAAATGAGCTCTGGGGAAGGGACGAGTCGAGAGCCGGTCTCTGGCAGGACGTGAAGGTGCTCTAAGCAGGACAGTTTTGGTGACAGCAAACCCTTGGGCGCCTACGTAAACTTCTGGTTTTCCAATTATTGGCCAATGGGCATGAATATTCAGAACAACTTTGTCCAAACCTTAAATAGGTCTCTTCTAGTGACCTCCAAAGCGGTTTTATGCTGCCTTGGTTTGCTTTTTTCCAGCCTCTGAGACGTCCTGTGTTTTGGGGTGCCCTCAGGAGGTGCCTGTGAGCGTTGATGGGTGCCCAGGCAATTAGGAGCAAGCAGGGCTGTCTTGTGAGAATGGAAGAGGCTGCCCCTCCAGTCCTGGTGTCAAAAACCGATGTTTCTAGCTCCATTACGGAGCCAAACTGAAACTTGCCGTAGCGCCCAGATTGTCACGGTAGCCTTGACTGGCCTCCGATTGCTTTCAGTACTCGGGGTAACGGGGGTCCCCCAGGCTCTGCGCGTGTCTCCGCTTCTCGCGTGCGAATTCAATTTGTGTCACCTTTGGCGCAGACCTACGGGCAACAGAGTTACGGAACCTACGGACAACCCACCGACGTCAGCTACACGCAGCCCCAGACGACTGCGACGTACGGGCAGACAGCGTACGCGACGTCCTACGGGCAACCTCCCACCGGTAAGAGCCCCCCGAGCGCTCCCTCCCAAACTCTGATCCGTGTCGGGGAATGGC
>NW_009726270.1:833-1141 GCF_000703405.1 Apaloderma vittatum | reverse complement strand
GTGCAGAGTGTGTTTAATTATTTAACCTCTACTGTGCTTTGCTTTTCATTGCTTAAAAGGAGGAAGGACTCTGCTGAGCCTGTGTGCAGCCAGTTCTCTGAGGACAAAATGTGGGAGATGGTGCAATGGAGCTGTAACATCCAGCTGCAGAGATCAGGGGAGAAGTCTGATGTCAGGACAGCGACAGAAGTGCTAGAGGGGGCAATGTCAGAAATGGTGAGGTTAGGGGAGTGATGAGTAAGGTTGTCCATAAAGTGATGGACCGCAAAGAGACAGCTTCTCCAACTGGTCCAGACTTACTGAGGAAC
>NW_009726270.1:0-329 GCF_000703405.1 Apaloderma vittatum | reverse complement strand
GTGGGTTGAGGCAGCTGCTGTGGCCAAGAGGACCTGGGTGCTGTTGGGCCTTTCAGCCTTGCCAGAGCCCTTGGCCATCTCTCCCGCAGGCTGTCCTGCACTGTTCATGCCTGCTCCTCTGTCCCTTCAGGCTGTTGATCCCCTTCTTGCTTTCCCACCTACCTCTCCTCCAGTCGTTTCTAGACCTTCCCTGACGTCTCTCTACAAACATTGGCCATCCTTTGAAACACAAAGCCATGGGATAATCTACAGTTCCTTCTGCATAAAATCTAGCACCAGAATTTTACACTTTGAATGACCTTTTCTTTTCTTCCAGTCTGAACCTACCA
>NW_009726269.1:0-1177 GCF_000703405.1 Apaloderma vittatum | reverse complement strand
CTCTCTCCTCCCTCCATTTTTAAGTTTTTTAGGGAATTTCTCCAGCGCTGGCGAGGTTGGTTTGTGGGTTTTTTTTGAAGTAGGACCTGTGTGAGCTGCCCCCTAAAATAAATGCATCCAGCCCCAGAACAGAGCTACCGCCTGAACGTTAAAAATAAAAATAAAATGTTGTTTTCTCTTTTTTTTTTTTTTGAATTCCAGCTCCGGTGGCGGCGGCAGTGAGGTCCCACTTCAACGACTGTCCCGATTCCCACAGCCAGTTCTGCTTCCACGGCACCTGCCGGTTCTTGGTCCAGGAGGAGAAACCGGCGTGTGTGTAAGTGCCGGTGAAACCGGCTCCGTCTGAGTCCCCTTGGGATTCCCCCCCCCAAAAAACCCAACTGAGGTTGAGTTTGGTTTTGCCAAAAAACAGTAGTGTTGAGCTTGGGTGTGCTGAGAAGAAGCGGGGTTGAGTTTGGGTTTGCTGAAGAAAAGTGGTGTGGAGCTTGGGTTTGCCAAAAAAAATGGGGGTTTAGCCTGAGTTTGCCAAAAAAAAATGGGGGTTGAGCTTGGGTTTGCCAAAAAAAAATCGGGGTTGAGCTTGGATTTGCCAAAAAAAATGGGGATTGAGCTTGGGTTTGCCAAAAAAAATGGGGGATGAGCTTGGATTTGCCAAAAAAAACAGGGGTTGAGCTTGAGTTTGCCAAAAAAAAATGGGGGGTGAGCTTGGATTTGCCAAAAAAACCAGGGGTTGAGCTTGAGTTTGCCAAAAAAAATGGGGGATGAGCTTGGGTTTGCCAGAGAAAATTGAGGTTAAGCTTGGGTTTGCCAAAGAAAATGGGGATTTAGCCCGAGTTTGCAAAAAAAAAAGTGGGTTTGGGCTTGGGCTTGCTGAAGAAAATTGAGGTTCAGCTTGGGTTTGCCAAAAAAACAGGATTGAGCTTGGGTTTGCTGGAGAAAATTGAGGTTGAGCTTGTGTTTGCTAAAACGATGGGGATTTACCCTGAGTTTGCAAAAAAAAAAAAAGTGTGTTTGAGCTTGGGTTTGCTGAAGAAGATTAGGATTGAGCTTGGGTTTGCTAAAAAAATATGGAGTTGAGCTTGGTTTTGCTGAAAAAATGGGGTTGAGCTTAGGTTTGCCCCCGTAAAAATTGGGATTGAGTTTACTTTTGCCAAAAAAACAGGATTGAGCTTGGGTT
>NW_009726268.1:0-632 GCF_000703405.1 Apaloderma vittatum | reverse complement strand
GATGACATCACTCCCTCCCTGCTGACGTCACTTCTGTGAGCAGGACGGGCTGGGAGTCACTGGATTCCCCAACGGCCCTGGGGACGTCGGACCCCACGGATGACGTCACGCCCCTCTGATGACGTCACAGACCACCTGATGATGCCACACACAGCCTGATGACATCACAAACCACCTGCTGACGTCACTTCCTCGACCAGAACAGACTTGGGGGTGGGATTTTGCAGAATCAAGTGCTCGAGCATCACCCGACTCCCAACATCCCCACCCAACGGCCCTGGGGACGTCGGACCCCACGGATGACGTCACGCCCCTCTGATGACGTCACAGACCACCTGATGATGCCACACACAGCCTGATGACATCACAAACCACCTGCTGACGTCACTTCCTCGACCAGAACAGACTTGGGGGTGGGATTTTGCAGAATCAAGTGCTCGAGCATCACCCGACTCCCAACATCCCCAATGACATCACACGCCCCCTGATGACATCACACCCACTCTGATGACATCATACACCCCCTGCTGACGTCACACCCCCCCTGCTGACGTCACATCCTTGTCCTGAACAGACTCCGGGGGGATTCATAGAATTGAGTGGTTGAGCATCACCCGACTCCCGACATCCCC
>NW_009726267.1:0-1268 GCF_000703405.1 Apaloderma vittatum | reverse complement strand
GGGTGGCCAGTGGCCAGCCTTGGGTGAGTCTCTCACGTTGCTGGGCTCTGCCCCACCACCTGCGGGAGAAGCCCAAAGGGACATTTTGCTCCAGGCCCATTCACTCCTACTGGCACTCACCCACAGTGCCAGGTCCCTCTCTGCTTGCAACATCTGCCATGCTTCTGATAGCTGGTCCCACTTCACACTCTTCCGGCCTCACCTCAAGTCCTGTGTGCAATTTTGGGCACCTCAGTGTAAGAAGGATATCAAACTACTATTGTGTGTCTAGAAGAAGGCAAACAAGATGGTGAAAGGCTGTGAGGGCAAGACTTATGAGGATCAGATGAAGTCACTTGGCTTGTTTTCTCCTGGAGAAGGCTGAGGGGAGACCTCATTACAGTCTTCAACCTCCTCAGTGGGGGCAGCGGTGAGGGAGGTGCTGATCTCCTTTTTCTGTGACCAGCAACAGGACACAAGGAAATAGAATGAAACTACATCAGGAAAAGTTCACACGGGATATTAGGAAAAGGTTCTTCACTGAGAGAGTGGCCGGTCACTGGAACAGTGTCCCCAGGGAAGTTATTATGGCACCAAGCCCGCCAGAGTTCAAGGAGTGTCTAATACCACACTTAGTCATATGGTTTAGTTTCAGATAGTTCTGTGACAAGGATTCGAGGATTCAGACTAGAACATGACGCTTCCCTACCAAAGCCCACCTGGTAAGGTAGCGGTGTGATTTTAGGAGAACGTGGAGACGCAGGGTATATGCAAAGGGATGACATTTGAGCACATGCCTCTTGTCAGCCTCTGCATCTTCCCAAGTTCGTGCTCCTTATCTCTTGTCCTCTGGTGATATTTCTTGATTTCTGCTCACACTCCCCTGCCTGTTGTCCATCCCGCCTTGACAGCCCTCCCAGCAGTGAGGCTGCCCTGGTTGGCGTCAGAGAGGGGAGAGGAAGCAGAGCGGAGCAGAAGTGTTGGTAGCTGGGCAGAGAGAGGGACCGGAGGCAGGCTGAGGGCATCGGTCCTGTGCCAAAAGCAGCTTCCCCGCCTGCCCGCTCGGCCCTCGGCATCTGCTGGGTGCAGGTGCCTCCCACGGTGAGGGGCGAGGGGCAGAGGAAGGACCAGGAGAAGGAGGAGAAAGCAGCACCCAGAGACTGAGTCAGCAAAATAGTAGTTTATTTCCTTTTTCTTCAGGCAAGGCCCCTTGAAAACCTGCTAGTGCCGCCGGCAGGGCGGCCTTTTGCAGGGCTGAGGAGCATCCTGGGGGCTGGGGGCCCTCCTCT
>NW_009726266.1:0-262 GCF_000703405.1 Apaloderma vittatum | reverse complement strand
GGAGGGAAATGGGGTGCTAGGGGAAAGAAATGAACCTTAGAGGAAGATGGGGTGCTTGGAGGAAGATGGGGTGCTCAGACATTGGGTGCTGGGAGGGAAATGAGGTGCTGGCAGGGAGAAGTGATGCTCAGAGCAAGACGAGGTGCTTGGAGGAAGGTGGGGTGCTCAGAGGTTGGATGCTGAGAGGGAAGTGGGGTGCTGGGGGGGAAGAGTGATGCTCAGAGGAAGACGGGGTGCTTGGGGAGAGATGGGATGCTTGGGG
>NW_009726265.1:0-1562 GCF_000703405.1 Apaloderma vittatum | reverse complement strand
CCCCATTGACTACAACCCTCTGACTTCTTCCTATCAACCAATTAGCGACCCACCGCACTACTTGGTCATCCAGACCACGCTTCCTCAGTTTACCTACAAGGATGCTGTGGGAGTCAGTGTCAAATGCTTAACTGATATCCAGTTAGACCACATCCACTGTATGGCCATCATCCATCCACCCAGAGACAGTGCCAAGGATAAGATGTTCCATCATTTTTCCAGGGACGGAGGTGAGGCTGACCAGTCTATAGGTACCCGGGTCCTCCTTCTTGCCCTTTTTGAAGACTGGAGTGACATTTGCTTTCCACTTAACCACTTGCTATGCAACTAGCTATCAGCTACCAGCTCCGCTGTTTTGGAAAATCCCTCCAGGAGTCTCCATGTAACTTAACTCTCCCCCAATACCCCTGAAGGTCTTTGGAAATTGTTTCATTTTTCAGAGAGTAAGCTGAGATCTTGGCCTTGTGATTCACTTCTTGTTGCTGTAATTTAAGTTCTCCCATACCAAATGATTACAGGCATTAGAATAACTTGCTGATTGATTATCTGTTAAAACAGGGTTTAACAGCTTTTTGTCAAACAAGGTCAGCAGCTGACTGACACTTGTCAAAATAACTAATTTTGGTTTTTTTGTTGTATAATAGTAACATGCAACAGATAATAATTTGGATAGGAAAATCAACTATAGTAGTATCAGAAACTCAAGTGACAGTCAATACTCCACCTGTCCCTAGAAAAATGAACTCTCTATGTCTTCATGCTCTTGAGGCAAAAGTTGTTCTCCCATGTAATGAGCACTAAAGACAAGAGGAAATGGCTAGGGGAAGTTTCAATTGAACATGAGGAAAAATTTCTTCTGAAAGGGTTGTCAGGCCTTGGAAAAGCCCAGAACGCGGAGGAGTCACCATTGCTGAAGGTATTTAAAAGACATGTAGGTGTAGTGCTTGGAGACATGGTTTAGCGGTGTGTCGTGTCCGTCTCTACAACGACATTTGGTGACCTTGACGTGTTGACGTGCTGGCGTGTCGACGTATCGACATTATAAGAAAAACGATGTGATAACAGAAAAAAGCCGAAAAAACGGTGTTTTGGGCTGCAGCTCAAAGTGCAGCACAAAGTGCAGCAGAGACGGAGCCCAGCGTAGCAGAGAGCAGAAGGAATCTGCCTTGGTCCAGACCTGAGATTTAAGACACCTAAAAAGGTGAGCCGCCGGGGACGGGATTTAAGAAATATGGGTCAGCATATTTCTAAAGAGGAGAACTCTATTTTGTGCCTCTGGAAAGCTCTTCTTGCTAAAAGAGGAGTCAAGTATAATGATTTTGCATTACGGCGTATGTTACTGTGGAGTAAAAAGCAGGGATTTGAGACGTCTCCGTCAGTCGCTTTCAGTGTTTCTGCTTGGCAAGAGGTGGAGCAGAAGTTATGGGACGCAATTTCTTTAGGGTTGAAGGACGCTTCTGAATTAGCTACTACTTGGCGCCTACTGAGTGAGACTTTGAAAGAAATGAGAGCAGAGCAAGAATTAAAAGACAAAGAATTACAAGAGATTTCGGGGGAGGCAG
>NW_009726264.1:0-1447 GCF_000703405.1 Apaloderma vittatum | reverse complement strand
GGGGGCAGTGCCCAGGAGCTGAGTCCACCCAAAGCACGCCAGGACCCCAAGGTGAGCCTCACCACCCATCCAGAACCACGTTGGACGCCCAGATGGGGACGTTCTCCACCTCGTGACACACCCCTCGCTATTTTTGGGGGCAATTTCTCCTTCCTTCTTTGCACACCACCTTTAAACACCACGTGTCCATCCCATGAAGCTCATTTTTTTCCACCACGGTGAAGAACCCAAGAGCTGAAAAGCTTCTCAGACGCAACGTGGTCTTTCCCCGCCCACCTCGGGGTGGGTAAATAAGAGCGGGACTCTCCGAGCAGGTCGCCTGCACCAGGAGATAAGGTTTTAAGCCAACTAGTGGTTGAGGAGACGGGTAAACTCGTTACGGCGAAGAAGAGTTGAAGAGCCAGTGACTCCACCACCATTACTGCTTCCACGTGTGGTAAAAAGCCACCCTCCAGGTGCTGGGATCCACCAAACACTGGTGGGATCCACGGCCACCACCCACCTTGTTCGAGGATGGGGAAGGACACGGCACGAAACGATGGAGAAGGACACGGGATGAAACGATGGAAGAAGTTGAGGAGAATCTTCCATAGTGAGCAAAAGACACGAGACCAGACAACCAGAGATCTACAAATGGGTGGAGAAGTTCAAGGAATTGGCCAAATAACCGCGTCCAAAGAGTTACAGTCGATATCTCGAGGTCCAAGTGGAAACCAGTAACAAGTGGAGTCCCTCAAGGGTCTGTACTGGGGTCAATACTACGAAATATCTCCATCAGGAACGTGGAGAGTGGGATCAAGCTGGGAAGACCTTCTCGTGACCTTTCTATCTATCTACGGTGGAGAAAGGCTTTCGACCGAGATTTCGACCAAGATGTTGATCAAGATTTTGACCAAGACCTGTAGGACAATGGCCAACGGTTCTAAACCGGAAGAGGACGGCCTTAGATCGGACCTAAGAAACGGTTTGTGACGAAGGTGGTGAGACACTGGAGCAGGTTGCCCAGAGAAAGCGCGGCTGCCCCATCCCTGGAAGGGTTCAAGGCCAGGTTGGACGGGGCTCGGAGCAACCTCATCTAGTTGAAGACGTCCCCGCCCGCAATAAGGGGTTGGATTGGATCATCTTTGAAGATCCCTTCCAGCTTCAACCATTCCATGAAAACCTCACCCAAAAGACCTTGGAGGAGAGTTTCTTCACCACCCACGAGTGATGAAGATCCCCCACTCCAGGACCGGGCATCTACAAGCACCGCAGGTTCCTACGATGCTGAGAGATCTCCACGTCAATACCAGCCGCCAACTAGTCCATGCTGGAGCTGCTCAATCCCCCGTCACCCACGAGAGGTCTCCGAAAAACCAGCGGCTTGACCCACCCCCAGCTTTTGGGCTGAAACTGGGTCTCCCCGCGAGATTTTGAGAGTTGGGAGAACGTCTCCAAAGCCACGGGA
>NW_009726263.1:0-3422 GCF_000703405.1 Apaloderma vittatum | reverse complement strand
ACTGGGTTTTAGCTAAACCCAGGACAATGAGCTAAGTGGTTAAAATATTCAATAGGTGACATATCCATACCTGAATGCAGCGTATTGATTCTCCCCAGCTGACTAAAACCTGTTTATAGAGAAACAAAACATCTAAGTAAGAATAAGTACATAAGCAGAAGCATCCACATAACACAGCATTTCTTTGAGGGATGTGATTGATGATTCATCTTGGATTTAGCTGATGTAGATGAAGAGGTTACTGCTGTTTTCACTGGAGCTGTAAAAAAGGGGGGTGCCTGTTCCTAAGTCATGGTGTCTGGTGTGTTAATTTAAAATGAAATCATGTTAGGTTAATTAATAACAGTAGCTGTGAGTGAAGCAGCTGAAGGTAGAGATATCTTATGCCTTGTCAGCAAAGCTGTCAGGACTCAGGGATCAGAGACATTAATTAATGTGTTCCAGCAGCAGTTTTTATAAACCTATTTTCCGTTTCATTGCAATGGACTAAGAGGTGCTACGTCCATCAGTTGTGCTGTCATAGCTGTGAGGTGGGCACTTACAGCTGAATGCTCAAGTTGCCTGTCAGGCACACTGGGGGTGACCCGGCCTCATCTGCTCAGACAAGGCCTCCTTGATTTCAAAATAAATTAGTTTCAACACTTTATATCTAACCTCTATGCAGAAGTGGTCTGGGTTGTGATTTGAGCTGGGAATCTACTTGGAGATTTATCTCAGCTGAGTTTCATTTAAATACATTTAGATTAGATGAACTTAATGCAAACCAAGAGAAGACACTTGTACTGAAGTAGAAAGTTGTTGGAAGGATCACACCATGCTAAAGAGAGTCTACTCTTGAAAGCTCATGCAAATTAAGACAGGATCTGAATTCAAAATACAATGGGCCTCCCTTGAAACATGAACATTCTTGTTCTTAACAAGTTCCTGTGTTCTTCCTTATCTCCACTGGGAACTCTAACATTGATTTGTCTAACCAGGAAATTTACCAGGGCTGAGATAGGGTGTGGATCTGAAGTGAAGCAGTAAGTCCTGTGTGGATATTCTCATGCATTTCCATGTGTGAACAAGTCTTTACCCTCCAGTCACAGACTTCAAGAATAGCTCAGTATGTTAAACTGTATCACCCAAGTTTTACAGATCACAAAGTACAAATTACTCAGTGAACTTGACTGGTTCCTAGGTCAAATCCACCTTCTTTGTTGTGTGGTAGGGAGTCAACTGAAAGTCAGTTATCTGGTGTCATTTTATATGCAAACCCTCTGAAATATTTTGGTTAGCCCAATACAAATACCCACCACTATGTTTACTGTGAGGTGTACTAACCATGAGAATTGCTTTGATTAACTTCTACTGTACAAAGGGTGTGTAAAGCCTTCCAGACAGGAGGCACAAAGAGAAGGAAGGCCTAATCCTTTAATGAGTGTACCCAAAGTGCATCTAAAGGCATGTACTTGCACATTGGAAACTCCAGTTCTTTGGTGTTGATAGGAGGTTACTGCTCTTTAGGAAGGATATCTTACTAGTACAAAGGCTTGATGCCAAGGAAAATATAGTCTGCAGGCAGTGTATCTGTCATTCATGTAGTACTGGTGCCTTTCACCTCCTCACAGGGTTTGGAAGACTCCACACTTTCATTTGGAACAGTCCTAGCTCACGTATGTGCTCCTCTCTCAGAGATTAGTACCTGGCTTCTCTTCCAGATCACTTTCACTGGGACACATGCAGATCTCCTTTTATCTGCCAGAGGTCTGAGGATGACTTGCTGTCTTTTTGGCCATTTACCCTATGGAGCTCTGTTGGGGAGATGTTTCTTGGGGGGGGCGGGCTAGAGACAGGCTCTGTGCTATCAGGAAAATACTTGGCACATTCACAGTTATGGAGGAGTAAAGAGAGAGGAGTAGCATCCCTATAGAGTGACATGAGCTGAGAACACCCTCTTACTCAAAGAGCTATCAGACTTAGGACGCTTCTTTCCTGATTCACTGTCGTCATCTCTGTTTGCATTTGTTTCCCTTCAGCTCATGATGTCTGAGTTGGGCCCTAACTTTTGGATAACTCACACCCTTTGGCCCTCCCAGCAGCTGCTCTTCCACTGTCCAATTTTCATGCTGATATACCCATTTGATTTCATCCTAATCCACACAAAGTTCAGATTTCTTAGTGCTGGGAGAGTTTTGACCTAGCAGGCACCAGAGTAGTTATTATATGGGATTAATGCATCTGCCATGCAAAGATTCTTTCAAGACTATTCTTTTTTTTCCTTTGTGGGGATGGGGGATTTTTTTGCTTTTTACTTTTACAGCGCACAATTTAACAAATTTTAACCCTTCTTTAGGTATGACTTTATGTGTACATGTGAGTGTGTGTCTAACTCCCTAATGTGGGTGCAATCAGTTAAAGGGTTGGTTTACAGACCCATAGATTTCCAATGGTTTACAAATCCATAGAGTTCTTGCACGGATCTGGCACGGAAACCTCAGAGAGCAGCCAGAAATCAAGTCAAGTCTCCACTCCCGCCCTTTTTATTTCTGTGAATGAGTATGTAAGAGACCTATAAATCTAAAACTGTGCAGGCGTGGAGGAAATCATAAGAGTCAGCCTGGTGATATTACCGTGGGGAGCTGTGAAATCACCAAGGATTTATACAAGCACACACAGCAATGTTGTCTTTAAAAATGAAAAAAAAGGAGGATGGCTGTTTTTCTCTGTGCTCTGTGTGGCAGCCACCTCGGACACACGGTTTTGGTACCTCCCCTCTGAGCTCTGCTTGGGGACACCAACCTGAAGGCAGAAAGTTTTCCAGCCCCACTGGCAGTTTGGAAATCAGTCTTTTGTTGGGTGGTATAAAGCAAATCAGTTCTGATTTGGAGTCTTTGGCGTTTGTGGGAAGCTTGTGGGAGAGGTAGCTCATTCCTTTTTTTTTTCCCAAAGCTGGGGTGTCATGGAGGCCAGTCTCTGCACAAAAAGGCACTGGGGCGAGCTGCATAGCTCAGACCTTGGCCCATCACCCTCAGTGCTCCTGGGACAAGAGGCTGCTGACCAGCCGAGTAGGCCATGCAGCTACTGAAAGGAGATGGAGAGTGTTGAACCTGAGGATGCTCCCACAGCTTCAGAGACGTGTGATCTTCATAGATTTCTATGTATTAACAGCATCAGTCATTATGTTTCCTGAGGATGTCTGGTGTTCAGAAGAGGAAAACATAGCCCCCTTGGGCAGCCATCCACATCTTCCCCTGGCTGCCAGGGTGTGGGACTGCTCCAGCAACAGCCCAGTGTGAGGTGATAGGAGTTGAGGACAGATTTGTATCTACCCTTCCCCATCCCAAGGCCGCCTCAGGGCTGATCCTCTTCCCACTTTTGCGACGGGGCCCCTTACAGAGAGTAACACCCCGATTTCAAAAGGGACTGTGGGCCCTGCAGCT
>NW_009726262.1:347-607 GCF_000703405.1 Apaloderma vittatum | reverse complement strand
TTCTGTTGGAACCCTTTGTCTCGGCTCAGTTTTTGCATTTATTTCAGTGGCGAAATAATACGTGATTGACGCCCTCTTTCAATGTGTCCTAACTGTTGGGAATAAATCTGAGGTTGTTCCTAGTTGTCATGGTATTCAACCGCACTCAATGGCTATCTCTTCATCCATTTCGGAGTCCTTCCTCGATATCGAGGGAACCCCTTCGCACTCCCCCCTCCTCCTCTTCGCTTTCCTCCCGGGGAAGGGCTTGGGGCCCGGAA
>NW_009726262.1:0-255 GCF_000703405.1 Apaloderma vittatum | reverse complement strand
GTGGGGAGAGGAAAAAGGGGGAAGAACTAAAAAAAAAAAAAAAAGACACGGAGTAACAGAATCGCGACAGCACGACGATAGAATATTCTGAATTAAAGAACTACGGGGCAGAAGCCAAGCCGGGGAGGGACGGGGAGAGCATTTCCGGAGGCGGCGGGCCGGGGAAAAGAGACAGACTTAATAATAATAATAATAATAAATAACAACAGCAACAACAACTGCAGCCACCCGCCGTCAGACTCAAAGAGACCTGCA
>NW_009726261.1:0-3884 GCF_000703405.1 Apaloderma vittatum | reverse complement strand
CTCTAAGGTCCCTTCCAGCCTTGGCCATTCTCTGATTCTATGATTCTACGATTTTAGGAGCAGGGAGGGGGTATCACTTGGAGAAAGTTGTGGGGATGTTTGCATGGTCCTGCTTGGGGGAACAGTGGGGTAGTCCCATGAGCTGGTGATGGACAGGGAGGGAGCAGCCCCCAGTGGTCTCTGGACGTGAGCCAGAAGCAGGACTTTGCTTTTTACCACTTGGGGTGCAGCACTGCCCCTGCTGACTCCCCTCTCTCCTCCCAGCGCTCAGAGGTGGTGAAATCGTCCCTGACAATTCAGAAGAGCCTCTTGCTGTCCTCGGAGGGGGTGGCCAGCAAGCGCAACTTCTTCGAGGCGAGCGCTCCCAGCAAGGCTGAGCCGCTGGCTGTCAGGAAGGTAAGGGCAGGAACTGGCCTGAGCCAGGATCTTGCAACAGGGTCCTGTGCCGGGGCAGGCAGCAGCTTTCAGGACAAAATTTTCCCCTGTTTGGATACCAACACGCAACCCAGCAGCCTGCTGCCTGGGCGCAGTTCAGTGGGAGTTGGGCGCTTGTTGAGCGGTGCCGGCCAGGGCTGGGCTCAGGCACCGACTGCCACCGAAACCACGCTCTGTTGGCGTGTGGGTTCGTGCCCATGCGTTGGTATTTGAGGAGCTGGGATGGGGCCAAGGCGTAGGCTGGTCTCTGCCTGTTGCAGGTTTGCTCAGCCTCCCCGTGCCCTGGGGACTGTCCCAGTTTATGTTCATGCAATGGGAGAGCTGGTGCTGTAATGCTGATGTCCCTCTCTGTGCCACAGGAGAACCTGAAGATCCCTGGATCGGTGACATCCCGCATTAATCTATGGATCAGCCGAACCCAGGAGCCTGCCAAGGAAGAAAAAAGCAAGGTACTGGCTTGTGCTGACACCGTGGTCTAGAGACCTGCCCTGAGACCGAGCAGCCTGGTGGGACACATCCCTTCATCTGGGGTGCTGGGGCTTAACGGATTGATGAACTCCCGACTGAACTCATTAAAGGATTTGATTGGAGCTTAGTCAGGTTCAGAGGCTTGGGTGCTGCAGGGACACCACAACAAGATCTCGGGGTTCTACTTGTTGCTGCGCTGTGATCCTGATCCCAAAGTGTCTAAGGCAGCTGCTCCCGGTCCTTGGTGAGGTGAGGAGGGAGCAGGCACCAGCTGGGTGTGTGTCCCAGGGGACCTGCAGAGCGGTGAGAGATCACCCCAGCATGATCCCATCTCCACCAGTGTCTGGAGGACTAGCTCTGACCTGGAGGCCACTGGGAGATGTCTGGTCCTTCGTCAGTGGACGCTGTGGGGCTGTGTGTGCACTGAGAGGTCCTGCTTCTGGAGTGATCTGCACCCCTGAGCGTATGCCAACCCCCACAAGTAGGGTGTCCTCTAGCCGTGAGGTCAAAATGCCCAGCTAAAGGGACTCAGAGGTCAGCACTGACACCATGGCTGCTCCAGGGTTGTGGATGTGAGAAAAACAAACAGCAGACCCTTTGGCTCCATGACGCTTTACTGCTCTTGGGAAGGGGATGTTCATCAAGTCCTGGGGAGGTATCACTCTTCACAGCAATGCTGCTTATAGCGGAGTCCCCTGCAGCCGCTGGGGTACGGGACCAGGGCTGGCAGCTCCAGCCCGGGCAGGCAAGCCTGGGCACCCACAGCGCTGAGCCGCGGGGATTAGCACTGCCCAGACGCGTCCATACCGGGAGGCTGTGCTGGCTTCGTGTCTGCCAGGAGAGGGTTTGCTCCTCGGGCTAATCTTGGGCAAAGCCTGCAGCTCCTTTATCAGTTTTTCCTGTAATAATGCCAGCTGCCATGCATCTCTGTTGGCTGGAGCTGCACTTGGTTTTGAGGATCTACCAAGCGCAAGATCTCAAAGCTGACTAGTTTCACCTGGGGCACATGTGCTTCAAGGTTTGGTTAAATTCAGACTAAGGCAACACTGCACGTGATGCATGGGAAGAAGCTTCTTGTGCCACTCACAGCTCTCCTGTTTGCAGGATATCAGGAAAATAAACAGCCTGCCAAACCGTGACGTCTGGGTAAAGCAGCCTGGAGACACCCCTGGAGACACCAAGGTAGACGTGGAGATGCTTTGAAAATTGGTGCATCCTCTGAGCTAGGGGCAGAGCTGGGACCTACCCGCTGGTGCATCACCCACACGGCTGGCATGGGAGAACCAGGCTGTGGTGGGGAGAGGGATTGTGTGGGACATCCAGGACCCCATGACTGGGGATAATCAGCTGGAGGGGACAACTGGAGGCGGCTTTAAGGGTGAGAAGGGATCTGGTCTGGGAGATGAAGGGAAGTGACGTGTGGTGGGATTTAGGGGATGCCTGCCTGCCCCATCCCCTGCTGGGGACAGGAATGGTCCTGGGTAAAGCATCCGCCTTTGGGGGTTTGCGGCCTCAGGCCCAGCCTCACTGTTTTTCACTTTCTTTTCAGTTGTAATAATATCTGTTGTAATGATATCGGGTGATCTGGGAACAAAAGTCCAGCCCTACCCAACCGTCCAGCATCCCACTGCCGTGAGAGTCTCCCCCACCATGTGTAGGTGCACCCCAGGTCGCCGGGGTCTGCTGCTTGTGGGATGGGAAGGAAGAAGGCTGGAAGATTATTCCTGCGCCCCTCGTCCTCATTCAGCCAGTGGAGATTCCTTGCAAATGCTGAAAGCAGACTCTTACCTCGTTTCCCCAAAATTTCTCCCCAAAATCTCTGGCTATGCCCCATAACTGCTTGCAAAGAGAATCAGCCTAAACATCTCCTTTGTGCTGGATCATGTCAGTGGGGCAAGAAGCTGCCTGGCCAAGAGAGTTTCAGCTGCGCATCCACGGACCATGTCCATACCTGCTGCCTGGCTCGTGTGGGGTGAGGTGGAGCAGGTAGATGTCACCCCTGCTCCCAGGCTGTCACTGCTGGAGGGGCCCAACCGAAGGCAAACAGTGTCTGCAAAGTCACCCGTGCACTGGTGTAGCCTGGAGATGCCTCAGGGAAGAAGGGTGGACCTGGTGGCCCTGGTGCTTCCCTACAGTGTGCAGCAGAGCCAGACACTTGTCCTTCTCCACCATCTTGCCATCCTCTGTCCCCTACAAGCAGCGACCCCTTTCACTTACTGATACAGTTTGGGTGGGCTGACCACAGCCCTGTTTTTGGGGTAGCATGGAGCTGAGGGCCCTGTCCTGGGTGCCTTCTGCAAAACCCATCTCCCTCTTGCCCTTTCTCCAGAGCCCTTTGCCCATGGCTGTGCAAACCCCTGGTTCTGCAGGACCTCCCTGGGCTGCTGAGCCCACCCAGGCGGGAAGCAGGGTGCTCGCTTGAGGCCAGCTTTAGGGTGCCATGGGCAGCCCGTAAAATACTGCTCAAATCCTTGTGCCAGAGCCGTTCAATGGGCTGTGCCTTGAGCAACCATTGTGGTGTCCAAGTTCGGTGTAGGACTCTGCTGCCTCCCCTGGATCTGATCTTGCTTGCTGGGCTTTGGAAAGGACTTCATTTTCTCTGTGCCTTTTTTTTTTTTCTAATAAAATTTGCTCTTTCTAAGATGCTTCCCGTCACCTTCTCCTGGGCTTGGAACAATTCCCTTCTTCTGGCAAGAGGAAAAATGCAAAACCCATGAGACGAATGTGTCCTGGGGTGGGTAGAAGCAGCATGAGACTCTTCTCTTCTGATTATTGCATCTTGGACCCAGGGCAGGAGCTGAGCGAGCCTGAGCCGGGGGCTGCGGTGGAGGCTTCAGTCCTCCACTCGCGGCAGCGCTGCCTTATCAGCAGCCCTGGCCCTAGAAGGTGACAGCTGACTGGCTTCTGTCAGCCCCTTGGGCACTCATGTATCTCAGTCCAGAGGGTTTAAAATAGCAAATCTCTGAGGCCACACAATAGCT
>NW_009726260.1:20359-38622 GCF_000703405.1 Apaloderma vittatum | reverse complement strand
CGCCCCCCGGCTGGGGAGAAGGGGGCTCCTCGGCCACCTCTTCCCCCGGGGAGGCCCCTCAGGGCGGCCCGGGAGCTCGCTTCCTGCTGTGGAAGCGTCGGGAGCGAGGCTCTTGGCTTTATAAAGGGCTTCTCTTTCTTTGTGTGGTCTCCCAGCCGCTGGGCTGTAATCCCTGTCTTGCTTTCCTTCCTCTCCGTCTTCACGCTGGCTAGGGAGCCGGGAAGGGGGTTTGGTCCCCAAGCCGGGAAGGCGATGGCAAGCTCTGGAATGTGAGGAGAGGCAGGCGGGGCCGGCTCTGGTTTTGTTGCCTTCTTCCTTCCCTTCCCCCCTGCCACATACAAACGCGCCACTGCTCATGTTTTGAAGCTTGTTGTGTTTATTTCCAGCATAGACCGGGAGAGGTACAAGTGGTGGCTTTAGAAGGATAACTTTTTTTACCTCTGTTTTTTAAACATGCCACTTTAAAATTGAAATCCGAGTTCAAAATGACACTTGCCGTCTTCCAGTGAAAGTATCTAAGTTTTATCTCTTAAGCTTTTGGAAAAAACTCAGGCCACTGAAGTTATTTGGCCTTCTAAATGTTTATGGCAAGGCTTTATTCCAGCTCACTGTAGAGTTTTTTGATGCTGTTTGCTTTTTCTGCAGGTGACCAAAGCGTGTGGGTTTTCTTTTGTTCCTGTTTACTCGATATTACTCAGAGTTAGAGTGAGTAAATAGAAAATGCATCTCCTTTTCCAGTAGGCAAACAGGAATAGTGTAAGTGAAACTTCTGGATGTTAAATATTAAAGGATACAGTCCTCAGAAAACAGTTGTTTTGCTAGTTGTACTTCCAGCATTCGTTAATCCGTTTAAATTTCAGTTAATGCTTTTGCCCAGCTATTCTGTCCTCTACGGTGGCTGTAATGGCAGCCTTAAAACGTTGCTTTACGTGCTATAAATCCACTGTAGTTTGTGTGGAGCTTGATGCAGACAACCAACTGTGAAGTTATTTGTGTGCTAAATTAGTCAATAGCATTTCTTAACTCGAGTTAAAGTTTATAACGTGGATAATAGTGCTGTATGGGTAAAACTGAGTAAAGGAGTCTGTCTAGATTAGCGGATTACCCTGCAGCTAATGAAGATTTCATCGTTAAATATGGATGTTTCTTTGCTACCAGTTATTGATCCTAATATAGGGAGGGAAACAAGTGACAAGTAGACACACAAACGGTTGGTAACGTAGGGTTTCTGCTCGCTGAAATAGTGATTAAAATGGTAAATTTCTGTTTAATGACACAAGGTGGTGAAAATCGTGACCCGTCCTGATTGTATTGAACAGATTCTACTGTTTGCCCGGTCTTTGCATAAGCAAAGTGGTGGAAAAGTTCCTGCCGGTGAGGAGTAGCGAGTATTCCGTTTTTCCTGCTGCGAACTCTAGTTCATAGGCGTGAGGTTCGCAGGAGTTATTCCCGGTTTCAGAGAACAGAAAGCTGTTTCATTGAGAATGTTGTGCGTAGACTCGGGACCAAAAATCAGCTTAAGCCCTGGTTCGGAAGAGTGTAGAAAAGTGTTCAGTTGCTCTGAATGGCTTTTAAATGCTGGTTTACTGCTGTTAGATTTCTAGTCTGTTCAGAGGTAAGTGAACCGCATTCAGTTGAGGCTTCTGTATTTGCTCATGCTTGCTTCTGTTGCCGGTGGTGAAATCTTCCAGGGCTCTGTTCTGTTTATTTCCTTGCTTTTTTGGCGCCCAACCAGGATTGCTGCTGCTGCTTTTCTGGTTCAGTAAACCTTTTCTGGAGTCGTGTTGGCTCAGGATCTTGCTGCACATCCTTGGTTGCAGTGCTGTGATTCACTCGTTCCAGTCAAAGTCCTGGGTGGCTTCGGTCTCGGTGAAGCTACGCTGGGTTCGTGGTGTCAGAAGACAGTGGTCGCGCCGGAACTTATCTGTTGAAGAGAGGGTGTGATGCAGAGGTGCCCCTCTGGTGTGAAAACTTCAGCTGTGGGATTTTGAGCCCTCTAATCAGTGACAGTACTGTTTGTTTTTGTTTTTTTTCTGGTCAAGAGTTAAAGTATAAATAGGATTTTGTTTTGCAGTCGATCATCTTTGCAACTGTGATGAAAGGAAAAGGTATTGGTGAGCCATGAAATTATCTGCAAGGGGGTATCTGAGCCGTGGTAGGTGTAACTCTTGATGCTAAAGCACCATGTTTGAACAGTTTATTAGCTGATAGTAGTACTAGTTGAAGGGGCTAAATTAAATTTATTCTCTCACCCCTTTAGTCATTTACAGATACAACCTGTAGAAGAAAAATGTGAACTTCTCGGGACAGGGATTTGAATTGAGGAAGACTTTGCAGAAGTCGTAGCTAACTTGTGGTAAACTCACTGGTTCCAGAGCCTGTAATTCACACTGTAGGGTGAACTGAACTTGCAGCGAACTAAAGAGGCTTCAGAATGACTCAAATATTCAGAATATTTTGCATTTGCCCTTTCTTGTCTGAGCATAAGTATATTTCAGATATTTAATGATGGTTTTTGCACAGCATTTGGCGTTTGTGTTTCTAATTTGATTTGACACCCTGTGTCTTGCAACAAGAATTCCCCTTCCTCTCCAGATGCAAAAATAGGGGTGTGAATAAGCTCCTTAACCTTGTGCTGTCGATTTTGGCTGAGACTTTTAAACCCCACCTCAGATTGAAATATCGCTTCCATTATATCACTGCATTTATGCGGAGCAGAGAGTCATTTGATGTGTCCTTTTGAATTTCAGTTGTCAAAGCAAACAGGCGGCTTTCTGGTGTTTTTCCAGCCACTGGCAGAATAACTTACCCAACAACTGTAAAAACCTAGACGTAGAGGTGGTGTCGAACAAAGGCTTTCTCCTCTTAAAGGCCTTTTCCCACAGTTGAATGTCTTTCCCATGTTCTTCCTCTCTGAACTTTTCTCCAAATAATTTGCTGCCGCTGTGGACGTCTTTTGTGTGTGCGAGATTGCTATTCCCATCTTTGCTCTAGATTTTCTGAAAATAAGCTTGAAAACTGTTCAGAAAAGCATGTTTATTTCTACTCCGAGTTGAGCGCGTGATGATCTGTGTCTCTCTACTCTTGCTCGGCCCGGTGTTCTTGCCTTCTCGTGAGCTCATTTGATTTCACTGTTTCTGGTAGGGGTTTGTTTTCCCTTTTGGTCACCTTTTTCTGGAGCGTTCCGATGGCATTATGTCACTGACCGTTTTCATTTTTTCTGGACTTTGTCATGGAGAGGTGGTCAAAACAGTAGGACGAAGCTCCAAGGTGGCATCGCTGAATCTGACGGAAGTTAGTCTAGCGCAGAAATATAGTGTGGTGTTTTTTTTTTTTTATGACGGGCTTTAAAATAAGGTTCTTCAGAACACATTGTTGCGTGGCAAAAGGGTGAATTCGCAAGCCGCCGGCTTCTCTTACCACGCAGTTAGGTATTTGATAATAAATTTCACGTCAGGGCCATGAATATTATGATGCTGGCAGGAAATGCTTTGTGAAACCTCCATGTTTCTGTCACGTGGCGTTTATAAGGTGTTTCATTATGATAGGAATGCTTTTAATATTTCTGAGAAATGAAGTAAACTTTGTTGTGACAACACATTCCTGAAATCTGGTCTAAGTGATGGCTGCAGAGCTTTTGGAAATGATGTGGTGTCTGTGCCTCGGCTGCTGGGACATGTAATTCTGAATAAATTTTTTTAAGGATTATTTTAAATTTCAGTGTTACCAGGTAGAAAAGCCCTGTTTTATCTGTGAAGTCTCCAGAGTAATTTAAACTTTGTACTGGAGTGACCCGTTTGCTCAGTGCTTTAGATGTCTGTTTCTGTTAGGCCAAATGCAAGTCTTGTGCTTGGCCACAAGTAAAAATATTGTCAAAAAAGCATCAATTTTTATTTAAAAAGTCTCCACATAATTTTGCAAAATTCAGTCTTCTTTCAGGGGCCTTGTGGGTGTGGATGGGGACTGGCAGGTATTGGGGACCTTTTCAAAGTGAAACTGAAAATGTTTTTTGTTTTTGTAGCCACTTTGAAACATTTGTTTCCAAAAGCAAGAGACAAACAGTAAACACAGTTATTGCGGTTTCCTGTGGGTTTAATTTTAGTGAGCAGGACCATACTTGCCATGCAAAGTAGAAGTATTATTTCTGCTATAAATTGGAAACCAGTGTGCCAAGGAGAAGCCGTTGAGACAGTAGCAGTTGCAGTCCTTGATGTGAAACAATAGCTGTTTCTGAGTGTGAAAGCATAACTAAAAATGAAACTGTAGGTTAGGTTTTCATAATTATCCCAAGCTCCAGCTCTTAGTTTTAGCCTTGCGTGAATTCAAGTCTGTAGTATGAAATAAACCCCAGGTCTCTGATGCTCTTTGTGGTGTCACGTGGAAGCACAGGGCAGTCCTTTACCTCTTCAAAAAATATTTCACGCTTTTCTGCTTGGTGCTGTTGGGCAAGGAATGTTAAATTTGGGGGAGCGTGGTGCAGGGAGTTTCAGTTTGACGGTTGCTGCTTCTTGCAATTAAAACTGAGACCTGGAAGACTTAGTTTGGTTGAAGTGATGATGTTAACTCCTAAACTGAAAGTTGCTCCCTGTACAGCACCTGCCTGCCTGTCCTTAGCACTGTTGGATTGTTTTCAATTTGCTGTTGTGAAAATCATACCTCTTCCATGAATGAGACAAACAAGAATGTGGTTCTGTTGCCGGGTGACAGGTGTAATAGAAGGAAGTGATCATCGATCTCTTAAGCTCTGCTCGTGTTTATAATAACAAGTTTCTAACTTTCGGGATTGGAAAAAATCTGGAAATATTGCAAGCGATGTTTCCTCCTGTTTGTGGCTGGCTACGTCGTGTTGTTGGCAGCAGTAAGGACTAATTGGAGGCTTTTGTGCGTATACGAGCATCTAGTGCTGCTGAATTTCATGGAGTCATTCAGGGCCTTCAGCAATCGTGAGAAAATTGCAGCCTTGCTTGTCGTAAGGCACGCGCAGAGGAGTCGTAGCTCCTCAGTAATGCTAAATGGTGCATTTGAGTGCAGCCCGGAATACAGATGCCTGTGTGTTTGAGAGGTCTGCCGAGCTCGTGTAGGAGGCTCCGGTGTGATGAGAAAAAGATCTGACTCTGAGAGATCTGGAGAGAAAAAAAACAATGATACTTTGATAATGGAAACTCTGCTGACACTTAAATAATCTTCACCATTCTGAAGGTTTGTTGCTGGGAATGGTGCAAACCTGGAGTTCATCTGGCCCTGTTTGATTCCTCAGTTTGTTTTTTAGCTTTTGATCTTAGGCCATGATAGAAATGCTACTTAAATGAATTTGAAAACTGCTGTTCGAGTCTTCCTCAGTTGCCGAGTTTCACCTGTAACTTGGTTTGGTGGTGTTTGTACTTGATGAAGTCGGTGCCTTTTTAGAATTTGAAATGTCTGTGTAACTACTCTTTCAGAAGAGGTCGCTTGTTTACATGGTGTAGCAATGCTGAGTAATTCTTTCTGGCATTCAGAGTAGTTCTCTGTGGGAAGGGTTTGAACAACTGTACGCACACAACATGCAAACGCAACTGTGCACCACGTCCTTTGCTTGATTTTTAGAGACTGAGAACTGCCAAATGCCAGGAATCGTTTTGGATTCAACGTAGATGGTTTCACCAATATCTAAGTCCCTTGGAACAAGAAAGAAGCTAATAAACCACTTAAATACCTCTCTGAAAAAATTGCTGCTCCCTGTTGTAGCTTAGCTGCCGGCTTCTGGACATCTCAGCTTGAGAGCCCTTGAGCAGGTGGTTCTTGGCTGTAAACTGGGATTAACTGGGTGGTAACCTGTGAACCACCTACCTAAAACTTGGCTTCTTGGCCTTGTCCTGAGTTACTGCTGGTTTCTAGCTGGTGCCCAGTTCCTTGTGCTGGTGCATTGAGTTTCTTCCTCTCAATCTTTTCTAAAGCATTCTTGTGTTTGTGTTTTTCTCAATTAATACTTCTGCTTCCTGGAGCACCATTTGGCACCTTGTTTCTAGGGACAGGCAGTGCAAGGATCCTGTCTTGGCCATCTGCTTCAAAATTAAGTCTTCTGGGAAAGAGCTTGTGGCTGAAACGTAAAGGTGTGAAAGAGAACAAGTATTTTTTTGGTTTTTCTTTTTTTCCTTATGACTTAATTTTCTACCTGAGTTCTTGGTCTGAGGCACCCTCTGCATTCTGAGATACCACGAACGTGCCTTTTCAGAAAAATAGTCTGTGCTCAGTGGAGTAATGTTTTGCGTGTTGTTTCACTGGATGAGGGATGCAGATTCTCAACTCTGTTTCCCAGAGGAGAAGCGGGATAGAGTAGCAGATTCTGCTTGGGCACAGTTAAAGTCCTCTTAAAGTGGAGAATGCATGTTAAAAATGTAGAACCAGAAAAATTTGCATAATTGCATCTGAAAATAGTCAACTAGAAAAATAACTCACTACAGGTGTTAGTTCAAAGATTTTTTTTTTTTTTTAAAATTTAATGTTTGCCTGTCCTTATTAAGGAGAAAGCATGAAGAGGTTTTCTTCCAAGGTAAAGAAATGAAAAATTAAAGTGGTTCTGGGGGCTTCTGCTTCCTGCCTGGGATTAGTAAGTTAGATAAACCTCCAAAGGAGTACGCTGAGTAGGCTGTGTGAGCCTACTACCCTGGCAAAGTGCTTTTGACCTGTTTACTTTAGTGAAACTTTTTCAGAGCCGCAGAGGAAGTAGCTGGTATTTGAACAACCCTATTACATAAAAATCACGGCAGGACATACTCGATTATTTTTTTAATTTTTTTTTTTTTTTTAACTGTTCCTTGCTGCTTTGATGTGTGCCTGGAGGCTGGTGAGACAGTTACTCTGCAGTGAAGGACTTCACTCTGGGTAACTTCCTTTTAGTTTTTTTTGTTTTTTATTTTCTGAGCTAAAGCTGTTGTTGGTAGGTTTCCATCACTGTTTGGCTTCAAACACCAACAAACTTGAATTTCTTTAACTATCTAATACTCAGCCCAAGCGGCACTTTTTGGGATGCAGGGGTGTTCAGACCCGTGCACCTGCAACCTGAAGTAGGGGCATGGTTGCCTCTTGGCGTAGGGCATGCTCTCTCTGTAGGGGTGCAACTATTTGCAGGGCCCAACAACGAACGGGATCAATGAGTTCTCTCATGAAACGTGCCTCCTCTCTACTCTTATCAGTCAGTTTGACCCTTTCCTTTGCTTTGCATTTGCCAGAAGTGACGGCGATTGAATTGCTCAGCTCTGTGCTGTTGGCAAAGGAAATGCACATGTGTGTGCACACCTGAAGGCAACTTTTTGTGGCCTGTTTTGGAGTTATAGGTGTGTATTTAACTTCTGAAAGGGCTCTAGTTTTTCAAAAACTTTGATCCCCTCTGCAGCTGGTAACTTTGGCTCTTGCACAACGAAATACAAATGCTATCAGCATTCCTTTGTCTGGCAGATAGAAATGTGGAGAAGGATTACAGGAAAACAGGAGAATTTGCATGAGTGAAGTTGCCCTTGCAGCGAGCTTTCCTCTGTGGGAAGAATAACTTTAAGGATAAATTAATTTGTAATAATCTTCATCCCAGTCAGGCTCAGGGATCTGAGAGATAGGAAGGTGGAAGGAATGGTCTGGAAAGAGAAATTAAGGACCTCTTCTGAGAAGAACAGAGCATGTGTGGTAGAGCCGTGTCTCGAGAGGGTAACATGAGGAGAAACCTCCGAAGGCCTGACAAGATTAGACTCCAGAGTAGGTGCTTGGAAGTGACAGAGCATCACTGATCAATGTGTATTAAAACTGGGCTGAACAGCAACTTTTTATTAAACAAATAGGAAGAACATGCCAACACTTCTCTTCTGGGAGCTGTGATGGGCTCTAGTAAGCCTTGCCCGTAAGTCCCTGCCTTCAAGGGAAGAATGAGGGTCTCATTCTGCATCCCTCTTCACCTGAATCCCAACAGATGCCAACATGAAGCAGAAAGGCTTTAGGGTAAAATCACACCTAGTATGCGTACAGGAAAATAAAGTGACAATTTCTGAATTCTGTGTGACAAGAAAGATCAATTACAATGTGATAATAAGTCTTGAGCTATTGTGGTTTAGAAATGTAAGATGCTTTTGCCCTCAGTTGGGGAATTCTGCTGGAAATGAGTTTGGAGATTGTACAGGAACTGATACAACATGTGAGAAACTGGTACAAGGCTTGTTTCTTGGCTGACTTTCTTAATTTCTGCATCTGTCATCTCCTTGGTATCATTACTGTTTGGGAACTACCTTCCTATCTCTGCTACCTATTTTTCGGCTCAGATGGAGCTTCTAGGAGGGGAAACAGAGTGAAAGACTTGGAGCTGCCTTTAGGGCTGCCTAGGGTGGCTGATACTGGAACGATCTGTAGATGTTCAGGAGTTGTCATCTTCATGTACCACAGTGTGTTTTCATTGACCGGGATCCTGCCATTGCTTGCCAGGGTCTCTCTGCAGGCAGCACCATGATTTGGAACAGGAGAAAATGCTAAAAAAGGCAGAGGTTTCCTGTTCTTCGTGCGCTGTGGCTTGTGTGTTGTTATTTCTGTATTGAATCCCAACAGTATATGTTCTCTTGAACTCAAGGGAACTCAGGTAGTTGGTTAAAAATACTGCAGCAGGTAGAGACTGCAGGTACAATTTTAGCTATAACTTGTTAAAGGATGGGAATGAGAACAAACAAGAGAATTGCTAAACTCTACCTGCCTCTGGAATATATCCTTTCTTCAAAGGTGGCTTCTGCAAAACCCTTGGAGGAAAGAGTTTTCGGGTGTAAACAGGCAAAATTACTTCTTGTAGCGGAAATCCCGGCTCATAAAATAGGATGTTGCCAGGGCTATGTTTTGTTGTTGGCTGGAAAACTAAGTAAGGCTAAATGAGCGGAGTGTGGTAAATAAACTGCAAAGTCATCATAAAAAAATGGTCTGAGCTAGAAGAGGCTTGTTGGGAAAAGGATGCTGGCAGACTTTCTGAGTGCAGATGCAGATTCTGCCAGCAGAAAAAAAAGTGCTTTTGCAGGTATAGCTGCTTTCCGCGGGGAAGTGGGATAAGCCATAACCACATCTGTTCTGGGGCTTTTGCCAGCACAGAGATGTTGCCAAAGATTCCATCCCCAAGAGACTGCTGCATTGGCAACGATTTCCTGGGCCTGTGCAGCTTAAGAGCAGTAAGGTGGTGAAATTTGTTTTCTGTTTTTGTTTTTGCTTAATTCAGAGTTGGAGGCTAAGGCGTACTGCTAAATCTTACACTGAGTGGTGGCTGACCGCTGTGCCGTCGTACAGTGTCACGTATTGAAGCATTTAGCTGCATATACGCGGCAGTAAACGAGCTTGGGGCCTCTGTGCGATGAAGAGGAGATGAAGTCAGCCCAAGGGAGAGTTATTTATTTTCCTCAAGTACTACAGAGTGTGTGGCCGCTTTGGTGAGCAGATAAAACTTCCTCTCTGTCCAAGTGAAGTGTGCTAGAGAGGGAAAGATTGGCAAAAGTGGGTGCTGCTTTGTGGAAGGGACAAAATCAGAAGCAATAAAGGCCAGAGAAGTGAAGAGAAATACCTGGTGCTTGGATGCTGACCAAACAGAGGCCTGGAGGAGAAAGACAAGATGAAAGAATGTTAAGGATTTTTTCTCTATAAAAATTCTCTTATGCTCTTTTCAAGTGCCACTGGCTAAAAATTCTTCAGCTAGGCCTGTGTTTCTCATCCATCACATTGTCCCTGAAGGGGTTACGCCACCGATGACCACCCAACAATTTGAGGTTTAACCAGCGTTTGAGAGGATAAATTACGCTGAACATCCTTGGGGGCTGATCTCTGCTTGAAAGCTGCCTGAAGTCATCTGGAAAGACTTCTGAGACCAGAGAAAGAACAATTTGAGACACTGTTGCAGAGAACGTGCAAAACTCAAATCCAAAAATCAATTAGTTGTTTTCTTGACACATGTTTGAGCCTCTGGACAGGCCTACTATGGAAATTGTGCATGGAAGAAGAACACAAGTTACCAGGAATATACCCTTCCCAGTATTCCTGGGATCTTGGGTGTTGGAAGAATAATCTCATCCAGTTTACCCAATTTTTTAAATTTTTTTTTTCCCCCTACCCTCTTCAGATATGCCAGTGTATTGTTTCTTCAGGTCATCCTAGGAAGAAATCATCTTTTGACATCATTAAATACTTACAGGATGCTCTTCTGGGAAGGACTTTGTAGTTGTGGCTTTGGTTTTTATTTTTTTAAAGTGGAATAGAATAGCTGCTGGAAACTGCAGCTAGCAGAGACCATGATTTTGCTACCTGGTAGGGAGGAGCAGAGCCGGTTTCTTACAGCTCTATCAAGCCTCTGAAAGGGGTACAGGCCTCTGGGTGACTTTGGCTTGAGACCAGAATCAGGCAACGCACAGTGCTGGCTGTGGTGAAAGAGTGAAATTAATGTACTGATGTGTTTGAGTGAGGAAAAAGAAGTGGGGAAGGCTTTTTTCTTTTTAGGACACCCTAAGACTTCTACAAAATGACTGAAAAGGAAAAGCAACTGCATGGTTTCTCTCTTAGCTTTATTCCTTTGACTGTCTGTTTCTGCCAGCAAACAGGACAGCTTCTGTAGCTCATGCGGGCAGCCTCTACCTTCCCCAAAGTACCTGGTTCATTCAGAAGTTCAGTCACTGAAGACAGTGTTCCCCTGAAACCCAAACCGCGTTGTTTTCCTGTTACCAGCTTGATGGGTAGCTGACCTGACATATGCCACTTCTACTCTTTCCAGCATTGACTAATAAAAGACCTTAAAAAAGAGAGTGTATTTCTGTCTTGCCAGGCTCCTGGTGTGGTTACGTTAAGGATACATCTTTGAGACAAGAAGAATTTCGAGAGTCTGATGCACGGAAGCCCCAGCTTTGCCGTGCCTGACCCATGGGTCTTGGCAGACTGAATTCACAGGTGGTAGGTCTGGGAGGCAGCAGTTACTGCTGAAATAAATACTTTCTGAGCTGCTCCTTGTTGGTCGGGTGGTGACGGGACGCAGCTTCTTTGGAGCAGTCTCTGAAGAGCATGTTTTATGGCCCTCCCCTATTTCAAAGTAAGATAATGATCCCAGGAGCTGTTACTTTATTTCCTAGGCAGAAACAGAGCTGATGCATAGCTCTGTACACAGGTACGTGTATAGGAACAGTGCGGTAACTATCTGGTGGATCAGAAAAGTGTAGGAGAGTGAAAACTTAGAGGGTTGGAGTCACATATGATAGAAGGGGAAAAATGGAGCTCAGGGCTCTGGAAGAGCAGTGGTGCGTAATATCAAGAAGAAAGGGGGCTGAAATACGCTCTGTGGAACTACTTGTTTTCTTCCTCCGCAACGGGAGGTATTAAGGAGTTACTGAAATAGTAAACGGGAAGAATTAATGTGGAAATGATGCCATCATCTTCTCCTACTCTTTTAAGGCAAGTCTTTGCGAATTCAGGAGTGGGAGGCGATGGGTTGAATAAACCCGTTCTGAAACGTACTCTGGCACCTCTGTGCTCCCACTCCGGTTCTCTCCCAGTACATCAGCTACAGTCACTCAGTGGCAAGTAGGCTAATATGATAATGCTCCTTTATTGAAGAGAATTAAAAGCAAGAAATGGTTTGGGAAGTGCGTACGTTTGAGGACCTCTCGTTCCCTAGACCTCAAGGAGTGTACAGTGGTGTAACTTGCCTGAATTCCCAGGGCTCTCTATCTGTGGGTCTTTGATTGTTAAAGGGTTTACTTGAGAGCTGTTGTAAAAGGAAGTAGAAGCCAAAATGTTCCTCAAATTAAATGTAGAAAACAAGGATTAACATCTCTCTATCCTGTCATCAAACCACAGATCTCCTTTTAGAGAAGCCAGTGTAGCTGAAATATTGGAAAATACCTTTCTTGATCGTAGCCTGTTTGCAGTCTTTGATTTGTGATGAATTGCTGGTGGAGCTTTTGCAGTCGTCTTGAGTGCTGGTGCTGCCCAGAACACTTGAGCAGTGTGGCAAATCCTCTGGTCTTACTTAGTTTAGAAGTATTACAGCGTGAATTCAGTTTTTGCATTTCCAAATTTGCTAATTTGTTGCTGTGCGATTTTATTTTTTTTCTTCTGATTTTATTTCTTTGTTAGACAATGGATCTTTGTCGTGGCTCCTAATCACTAACCTGAAAATTTTCCAAAAGGCTCAGAGAAAATGTAAAGCAACTGCCTGCTTCATTTCTGTCTCTTGAACCAATTAACTAAAGTAATAGACTTTTCTCCAAAGTTGCTTTTTATTATCTTCCTCTGCTAAAAGAGTGTGTGCTTATCAGAGCTAGAAACAATTAGAAAAGTGCAGATAGGTTGCTGCAAACTGAGATTGTAATATCAAACTGCTGTTTGGTGCCATCACGTAGTGGTACTAATTTGGTAATTCTATAAAACTTAATTTTCACGATTAAGAGATGATGTGTGGAGGGAAGTTAACGAGATGAAGACAGATGGAGGAACCTAAGAAGACGATCAGTGCTGAAGCTGAAGCCTAGGTTTGTGTTAATGGGAAGTTGCAGCGATGGGGTGAATGGTGGCCGGAGGACAGCAGGTGACAGCGGTGGCTGGTAACGTCACGGGCAAGTAGCCCGACTTCCTGCGGAGCTGCTTAGAAATGCCGGTTGCAGGAAAGGGGTAAATTGCTGGGTGATTTGGAGGTGGGTAATTCGAAAAAGTCCCTTAGCATGGCCACCTGATGGTGGTCTCCAGACTGTCGGTAATTAAGGCAAGCAAGAAGTCTCTTTTAATTGATGAGGGAACCTTTTCAGCCTTCTCACGGTGAGGTTGCTCTTACTCTGCATGCCAAGCTAAAATGCCACTTGGTTAATGCTTCCTTCCCAGGCGTGGTGGGCCCAGTGAGGAGCTTTAGAGATGCTGTTTGACCCTGCGCGTGTGCTTGGAGGGCAGCTGGAATTTCCCCTTGGTGCTCTCCTGTTGGCAAAGGCCGGGGTTTTGTCTGATTAAATATTTAGACGGGTGGTGTGACATGCCGTCCCTAGATGCCACTTTACTGGAGCAAATGTTTATGCCGCTTGGTTTCAGACAGGCGTTAGCTTCCGAGCTGTTCTTTTGGTGGCCCTTTGCTCCTCCACCGGCGCGCACAATATGTCAGCGCCGAGCAAAACTCCTCTTTGCTGTCAACCGATGTGAAACCAGTCGTTTTCCTTCTGCTGAGCAATTCAAACGCAGTCACGTGTTGTTTCCTCGCCCATGGGTTGTAGCTGTGGATATTGCTCAGTTGGAACTGTTTGCAGATGTCCAAGGCTTGGGCAAAGCAGATGTTTCTCAAGTGTCTACTTTGATTGATGAGTGCAAAAGTGTAGAAAACTCAAGTGGAAGTGGTATCACACTGGAATTGCTGTACAGAGCCGGAAAAGCCACTGCTCTTGGGATATAGATGCTACAGTTGGGTGGCAACTTGTTGAAATGCAAAAGCTGCTGTGTTTTAGGAGACTAAACCAGCTGTGAAATCGAGAAGAAACAAAATGAGGAATTAGCCATACTGTGTCTCAAGGAGGTGGGAAAGGAATTTGCAGGAGAACTGAGCTTAAGTTGTTCCTTTGAATGGTTTTTATCCGCAGTGATTGCCAAAATTGAGATGGGAGCTTATTCCCAGTACGCAATGAGAAGCCGAACTCTGAAATATGCTTTTCCCGGTAACATCTGCAAGAATTAACAGCGTGACTTGTCTCGATGGATGAAAACATGAGCAGATCGAGTTTTGCAAACTGTCCTTCAGCAAATGATGCTGCTTGGAAATACTGGTTTAAGCTAATGTCCTATCTGATAGCCTTTAATTTATAATTCATTCATGCATTTAAGTGCATCCAGGTTCCTCCTTCCAATTCATGCTTTCTTATTTAGATAGCAAAAAGAATTCAACTCGGGTATTAGTGACAAAGCTTCTGGTTCAATTAGATTCTATGAAATTAAGGACTTTCATTTCAGTTAATAATGCCTTTTTGGAGAAGTCTAGACCTTTGCAGTTTCCCACGCTTGCATCTCCTGCTTGGCGTTGGGGTGCCCGAGCCTGGTCATGAACAGCAGTGAATGTAAATACCTCCGGTGACAAGTGCTGTGAAGTGGCATCTGCCTGAAGGACATTTGGGATTTGGCTGCTTTGCTAGCCTTAAAAAAAAAAACACACCAAAAAACCCCCAACCCAAAAGCACTGCTGAAGGGCTGTTTCTCTCTGAGCTGGGCTTTCTTGTGAGTGTTTTGTTAGCGAGAATTGTTCCAGCGAGTCTTTTGGAGTGCCCTGAGAATTTTGACAAAATGGCTGCTTTCCTCGGGTTTCGTTCCTGTCTGGGTATCGAGAGGCTTGCTGCGCTCGGCTCGAGGCGATCTTCCTCGGCATCGACATGTAAAATTGAATAGGTGGCTGTTGCAAATTAGATCTGCTGTTTCGGCTTTCATCAGGCCTCGTTAGGGGAGAACGGAGTGTTTGAACATGTTCGCTTTGCCGGCTGTTTCTGGCTGCTTGACTTGTTGGAGTTTGTCTCCATAAACAGAGAATGCCCTTTGTAAAAGCACGCTTCTCTCTGCTTGCAGCTTCGAGCCTAAGTAGTAATCCTGTCTGAGCAGCAGCATAGCCTGTTCATAACTAATCTTTGTGGCGTAAGAGTCCTAGACGATAATCCTGTGCGCCAAACGAGAAGCCCACCCAGGTTCAGAACAGAAGCTGTAATATACCGGTGCTATATTTAAATACTCTGTTAATTTTTACAGAGAGTGAGTGTCCAGAGCAGTTGCTGAGGGCTCGTACAGCAGCAGCAGGGTTGAGAGAGAGCTGTTGAAACTGGGGTTGAAACATCGAATTATTTTTGTGTCATTTTAACCCCACGTGACTGAGTTCCAGGATGTAGATGCTCTGTGGTGGTGAACCTCTTGTCATGATAGATGCTGTGATTTACTCCTGCAAAGCTACTCCCGAATAATTATTCTCCAGTGCAGGGAGAAACCTGTCCATTGTCTTTAGAAAGAAAAGTGAAAGACCACTGCTTGGGTTTGGCAGTACTGGTTTTTGGGTTTTCTGCCTCATCCTGTGTAGTGGATTTGCTGTCCTGACTGTTTATGGGGCTCCACATGGGCTGGATCAGGGATCTGGTCTAACCTATCAAAAGCTGCTTTTGTTCTTTTGAAGTGGGGAAAAGTGTCTTAATTTGTCTTTAAACAAGCTGTACTGCTCTTAATAAGAGTAAGAACACACTCTGCGGGGGCAGAGGGGTGCCACTTCTTATACTATAAACCACCAGACTAGTTCTCGGGGCTTGGATTTTGACTCCAGGGCTTTTTTTTGGTGAACGTTTCATTGGTGTCACTGCCGAGAGATGCTGTCCTGCTTGTCCCCTCCTGCCCTCTCCCTTGTCCTAATGCAGCCGTTTGTGTGGTCAGGCAATCAGATTCAGTGAAGAAACAACTTAAAGGAGCAGGGGGCAGATTAATTTCTGAGCCAGTCTTTTGCAGGGTAAGGTGACCGAGTGGGCGCAGGACGTGCAGGCGCGTGGTTGAGGATAAGGATGGGGTGGGATTGCTGCTTTGGGTGGCCGTGTTGACTCTTGGCAGCTTCAAGTTGAGGCCGTAGCCCCCGGGTTCAGAAAATCGCATTGCTCGTTTATGTCCTACTTTTCAACAGCTTCAGAGCGTCCATCGGAAATTCGCCCCGAGGCAAACTTCCATTTTGGTGTCAAATGGCAAACGCACACTCACTGTTGCCTTGTGCATGGAAACAGTCTGAAACCGAGCCTGGAGAGACTGGATTTAAGAAGCTGAAACGTGTTTCTGGCCCACAGTGTAACAGAAGCGGTGTGGATCTTTGTGTATCTTGGCTCATAACCGTCCTGTTTTAATTTTTTGTATCTGTTGGGTAAAACTCATTTCTAGTACGGTTTAGTTACCATGTGTTGTCTGCACAGATTACATGATGGGACACACCGGTTTCTCCATTTTCTTACTCAAAACTCTTGCCTGGTGTCCTCATAATGGTATCCACCTTGGTCGAGTAGTTATTTATTGTTATTTTTTCCTTTCTTTTTTCTAGAATCCGGCAACTATCACTCGAATACTGCTTAGCCATTTCAACTGGGATAAAGAGAAGCTGATGGAGAGGTAAGCAGCTGCGTTTCGCTTCAGACCTGTGAGAAATGCTCATTATTAACGTGAGGATGGATGAACACACAGTATGTGCCAGGAGGATCTCTTACTGGTGATCATGGTCTTTGCTGATCTTAGCAAGGGTTGAGACATACCTTGTCGTTTGGTACTTGGTCACGCAGAGTGGGAGAGCAACAGATTTTTCAGTCTGTTTGATAGTTTTGGAATTTAAATATTTCTACTATCCCAGGATAATAGATTTAGAACACTGTTAGCCCCTTTGTGTAACATTTTCAGCTAGTGGTGGTACCCAGGTACCTCTTGTTTGGCCTAGATTTTTTTTTTTTTGCTGAAGCTATTATGGGTTTTTTTTACAGCTTTCTAGTCTTTGCTTTATTTTCCTGAGATTGACCTCTTTTAGTTAATGTTGAAAGGATGAAAGCTTCATGTTACAAATATAGTCACATTGAGGCTATTTAACTCTGGCTTCATGTGTTAAACATTCTGATTTAGCTCATTCTCTGTAACATGTGTCTGTTCACTTTTTCACTTTGTATTTGAGTTTCTTGTGCTGGTTTTTTTTTGGTGAGGCTAAAGTTCATTCCCCTTGGCTGCCTCCATCTCACTTTGAGGTGCCTCTGTGTAGGTGTACTAAAATCTCGTAAGATTGCCAGCACTTCAAAAAAAATTGAGGTGTGGGTTTTTTTCACAGGGTGCTGTCAACCACTTCTATGTGAAGTATTATTAAGGCTTTTACAGTTTCCAACCAAACCACTTTAAGTCTGTGTAAATATTTACAAAGTCCACAGGTAGACATTTATTCTTGGTACGTGTTCATTAAAATACTTCTCTTAATTCTATAGGATTACCCCTGTGAGTAGTATAATGGGTGCACCTCGTTTGTGCAGACCTGTTGCACACTAGTCACCGTTCTGGTGCCGATTGACGTCCTGTTGTATTAGAATTACTTAAACACTGACTACTTTATTTTTTTGTTCTTAATTGCCCTTCTTGCAGACACCAAGCAAAAGCGCTTATGCGTGGTCTTCTTTCATGTCAGGCGAATCTGTGTTCTGCGGCAGCGTTGGAGGTTTAAATATGTTGATTTTTCTTCCTGGGGGATTCTGAAACAGTTGAGCTCGTATAAATTTGGCCTCTTTTCCTCCTAATAACCATTAGGATGACTTCCCAGGAAATTCCTGTTGGTGCCTGCAGCCCGGGTGGGTTTAATGCCTGCTGAGATGTAATGTTTGGATGCAGTTTTTGATTTCACACCAAGTCAGAACTTGAACTCCTTTGCCTAATGGTGTGTTTTTGCAGCACCTAGCCAGTGTGTGTTTTACCTTAGTTCATGGTGAGTCAGCATGACCTAACAGGCAGCCTTATCAAACTTTGCCTGTAGTAAAGCAGATAAATGAAGCAGCTTCTTTTTTGGTAAGCGGTGAGGACTGAGTTCCTGAGATGAGTATTTCCATGTTTTGGAATGTGCAAACCTCTTCAGAGCTTTTTTTTTTTTTTGATATTGTTACACACTTTTTTAATAAGCAGGTTGTTACTGTCTGTACTAGCTTTGTCAGGGAATAGTTTCACGATGTTATTAAGAGGGGCAGATCTCTTGCAGGTATTTGTTCTGCTTGCAATGAAGTAAGAGCTGCAATTGAAAAACTGCCCTATCCTGCTGACGAAGCGCTAATTTCACTGTGTCTGAAAGCAGAATTGGCATTTTTGAGGTAGATTTGTTTGTGGTGTGGAGGTAGGTAGTGGAGGAAGTACTCGAGTTCAGCTTCTGAACATGCTTTGGAGAACGAAGTTGTTAATGTTTTTTTCCTGTGTCTCACGAGCTTAGTTAGTAGAGACAGGAGACTAATGGTTACAGATTGACCAGGAGACCTCAGAAATAAGTGAAGGAAGAGCTTTAGCTTATAACTATTTTTTTTTTTTAAATCACCTTCCAATTTTACTCTGGCTGAGAGCATTTGTCCCTCCTGAGGGGAGGTTTGGGGATGAACCTCCTTGTGATGAAGAGACTTAAAACGCAGAACTCTTGCTTTATTTTTTAAAAAGAATAGTATTTCAGAAAGTAACCAAAGGCCCAATTTAGTCTCTGGAGGTGCAGACAGAGAGATCTTGCAATCCCCTTGTAGGTGCTTATCATGGTGGCCCCATGT
>NW_009726260.1:6512-20328 GCF_000703405.1 Apaloderma vittatum | reverse complement strand
CCTGCTGATGCTGGGGTGGCTCTGGTGGCTTGGCTGCTAGCCCAGATTGCCTCTTCACCTTGCGTTTGGGGTCTGGCTCTGCCTAGAAGGCTTGAAGCTATTATGGGTTTAGTGTTGGTAAGCAGTGAAGAAATGGTGGAACTTGAAGATAATTCACTGGTGTGTCTGTTCATTTTCAAGTAGCAGAGAAAACGTTTTTATATGCAATGAAGAGAAGGAATTTTGAAAAACTGATAGAAGCAGTTGTTGAAGTCAGCAGTAATGAACAAAGGGTCTAATGTTGGTTGAGCAGACCGTAACGTTTCTTGAGTATTGGAGTTATTGAACATCCGTATTGCAAAGAGAGAAGAGCGCAGAGGATTAAAAAGGCTGTTAAGTGCTGAGTTCCTGCCAAAGATGAAAATAAGGACTGAGCTATCAAGAAGCAACCCTTTAGCAGTGAGATCTTCCATCCAGAGGTGGAAAAAAAATACAGAGTTTCTGATAGAGATTAAAATGGAGCTGCTAACATGAAGGAGCTCTGGAGAAATGTAGATGTTTGGAATGTGTTAGGTGCGATTATCTGTGGAGAAGTGTAGGTGAAATTGCATGAGAATGTGGTGAAATCTTAACTGGACCTCCTTGGGTTTGATGAGGATGAATGGAAGTGTGTGGTGAAGATTTTCTGGGACAGGGAGGTGGAGAACTGTCACGTGAGAAGCTGTGCTGGGAGAGAAAGTTACATCTGTTTTTTGTTTGTGTTTTTTTTTAAATACTAAAACCAACTTTGAACACTTAACTCTCAAATAGCTTTTGAAAAATCATGAGTTACAGGGAAAGTAGTTAAGCTTTCGTTGTCTCGTGTGTTATGCAGGTACTTCGATGGCAACTTGGAGAAGCTCTTTGCAGAGTGTCATGTAATTAATCCAAGTAAAAAGTCCCGAACGCGCCAGATGAACACAAGGTCATCGGCCCAGGATATGCCTTGTCAGATCTGTTATCTGAACTACCCAAACTCGGTGAGTACCTGGCAACCAAGGTGGTACCTGACTGGTAACTCCCCAAACTTTGCTCTCTGAAACTTAACTTTTTGAGTGCAGAAGCCTGTTAGGACTTCTCCAACAGTATTTTAAAGAAGTCTTTGAAACAAAACTGAGATTTCACTTTTTTCATTGAATCTAGTGATTAAAAAAACAGTGTTCAAGGTTGTTTCTTTATGCAATAAACCTCATGTCTTGTGCGCTGCTGTAAATAATGATACAAAACAGTCAAGCCTAGAATAAAACCAAGCAGGAGTAGAAGTAAAGTTGTTTTGTTCAGAGGACACAACCAGCGTGGATATCTTTGGCTCTTTATCATGTTTGCACAATACCTTCTTAATCAGAGATGATTAGGGTGGAAGTGCTTGCTGGGGCTCTTAAATTGTCGTAAGATTGGAGTTGGTGCTTCTTTTTTTGTAGTTGTTACCAAATGATTAAATTTTCCCACGTGCTTATTGAAGGTCCAGGCTTCTGCTGTGTTTTGTACAGGCGAGCAGCTCATGGTGATTTTCCAGGAGCAGGACATTATCCTGGAAGGAAGGGAGATTAGAGGAAAAGCCCAAGTGTGAGCCCATCCGTGTCTTTTCCAAAGAGTGTGAGGAGTCGTTGCTGGTTTTGAAAAAGACAAGCTTGAGAAATTTTGTTAACCCTCCACCTTATGCTGAAATCCTGTTGCTTTAATTGCTGCAGGCTTTCCATGTTCCATAGTAAGGAAATAATTTTGACTTTAGGCTATCCAGTATTTTCAGTGAAGAACCTCTGTTTCTTTGCTATGCATAAAAGTTGGGGCTTATAGGAAGCCAATACTATTAGTTATTAATATTTAAACTAAATTATTTCTCCTGTGAAACATTGTGTCTAAGGTGACCATAAGCCAGCTGATTTGAAATCTCTTTTGGACAATGTGAATTATAAATTCGAGGATAAGTTCTGCTTAATATCTAACTAAAAATTTTGGCTTATAAATCTTCTTGCAGGTGTCAGCTCCCCCCCTTCTTTTTCCTTTCAGCCTATGGAAAAATGAGAGCTTGCAGTTGTGTCTGTTAAGAAGTTTTACAGTCTACAGCTGTTAAGAGGAATGTAAGAGTCTTGAATATTTACCCTTTCCTGGGGTTGTTGCAGGTGGTGTTTATCTGCCCTTTAAAGCATGTGTAAGGAAAATACAAAGCTTTAGAGAGCTCTTCAGTCCTTTCTATAGAACTGTGATTTGAGTTTTTGGGAAGCACCTGCAAAAAGAGGTGTTTGTTGGCAGCCTGTGCCCTGATGGTTTGGAAACTTGAAGGAGTAGGTGGTCCCTTCTTTGGTCAGGTTGATGCTGCCAGAGGAGCAGGGACAGGTATCGAATGGCGGCACGCTGCTGCTGGCACTTGGCTTTGCAAGAAAAGAAGGTGCTGAGCATAGATAGGGTGAAAGCAGAGCTGTCCCCCGCGATAACGTGGTTTCAGAAGTCGCTGCTACCCGGCGTGCTTGATGGTTTTACTTCGACTCGCTCCCTTGACGTCTGCTGTCAGCTTAGCCAAAACTAATTGGGAACTCCCTCAAAGTGAAGAACGGAGATGAAAGATACTCTGAATTCTTTGCATCCTAAGAGGAAGCGTGGTGGCTGCCTTTTAGGTGGGCATTTAGCAAAATCTTGTCACTGCCAGAAATGGCGTGGTGGCTCTAATCTTGACTCTATAGTCAAGGAGGTAGTTTGGGAAGAACGCTGTTTTCTTAAAGTGGCTTCTCCTGAATTAACAGCATCCTGCTGCTGTGTTTTGGGCTGTTTCACGGAGGATACCAGGTTTCTTGCATTTGGGAAGTTTCATGGAAGTCAATGGTATCTCAGGGTGAAGCTCTTCTTTTATCTTATTGGCTGAGAATCAGGTGGTTGGAAAAGTGAAGCTGTCAAATAGCAACCTGCGCAGTGGTACAAGCAAAACTGTTTTAAGTATAGTTTGTTGTTGCCCCTGGCTCTGGGTATAAAATAACTTGAAGATGACCTGAGAAAAGTAACTTGATTTCAGTCTTTTCCTGGGCAGTGTTTGCTTCTCCACCGCTTGTGTAACCATTCAGTCCCAGATGGTGTCTTGGCAGACTCTGCAGATGAAGTTGTCCTTGTTGCCGTCTGCAACAGCTAATCGTTGTTGAATTTTATTTTGCAATTTACACCTGCCAATTAGGATCTTTAGTGTCTTCATCTGATGAGCATCGGGGTTTCAGGAGGAAGTTGACCAAGCGAGTTGGCAAACTTTATGTCTACACCTCAGGATTGTGTGCACTTATGCTTTTTTTTAAATTTCATTTTTTATTTCAGTTCTTGGCATTGCATTTATTTTATGTGTTTGTAAGAGTAAGGGGCAGGCCATGCTATCCTCTGATGTCCTGCTAAAACAAAGCTTGAGTTAAATGAACAGGCAGGATGGAAATGTCAGCCACACCTTTTCCTCGCTAGAGAGTTGGAGATTCAAGCCTGGCTTGGAAAGCACGGCGAAGGCTGCATCAGCAGCGTTACATAGCGGGGACGATGCAAAATAAATGGTAGCATCCCGAGTTTGGTGCCGAGGCTGAGGTGTGAGAAATGGCACAGCTCTGGTAAAGGTGAAACAATCGAGGGAATCCATGTGATAAAATTCGATGTGGTTTGTTCTTTGTCGTTACAGTACTTTACTGGCCTTGAGTGTGGACACAAGTTCTGTATGCAGTGCTGGAGTGAATATTTAACTACCAAAATAATGGAGGAAGGCATGGGACAGGTAAAATGTCAACTCACCTCATGACTTGTTGCTGGAAATCCTGTATATCGGAGTGAAGGGAATAAAAGGAGAGAAATCCTATCCATGAAAGTTTAAAAAAAACCCCCAAAAAACAACAAAATAAACCCAAGCCCTAGAGCTTTGGGGGCTATGGTCTTTGCCATGGGTGAAGCTGGAGGGAACTCTGTGGAGTTAGTGCGGGTGTCTTGGTTCGGGGTGGGAGGAATCATGCTGCGCGCGGTGGCACATCTGGGACGTGATGACAGAGCCAAAGTGCTCTTTTTTTGCTACGGCTCGTAGTGAAGTCTGTTGCCTTGGAATTCTTTATGATGCAAATACAGGATAAATGCTGTTCTTATGATTTTTTTGTGTGTGGTTTTTTTTTCCCCCCAGACCATTTCATGCCCTGCTCATGGCTGTGATATCTTAGTTGATGACAATACAGTAATGTAAGTATGAGAAGTTGCCACCTCTTGGCTTTCGTCTCTTTCTCTGTTTTGTTACTCGTGTGCTATTTGAATGTCTTAGCTTTTAAAAAAACTGCAAAGGCAGCAGAGAGACTGTTGTTGAACTGTCTTATTTTAATACCGATATGTCTCTTAACTTCCTGCTTAGCTTTGAAAAACCCATGTGGCAGTACTTGGAGGAAAGACTACTTGACCAATTTGAGCAGCATGACAGCAGAAAAAACACCAGGCAGTGTTTCCAAACCCGATTTAACTGCTTTGTGACTTCTGCTTCCTTTGATTTGTGTAGGAATTTAGGACTTCCTCCCTAGGTCAACCCACTGGTTCACCAGGTCCTATAGCTATAGGTAATATGTGAGTCAGAGGAAAGAAGCCCTGAGTGTGGGGTGTGTTTAAGTCCTCCGATAGAAAGCAGTTGACCCTTCAAAGTAAGATTTGGTGAAGCTGGTGTGTCAGCCTGTGTCGCTTCGCTTGTGAAGTTGTCCAGCTGTAGGATGACTGCTCATATGTGGCGGAGCAGTGAATTGCATGAGCTTCCTTCTCTTTTATATTGGGGTGATGTTATTGCATGAGTAATATCCTTCAGAATTCCAAACCTTGATTAAGTTCATTTTAATTCTTCATGCTCACAAGTGCCTAAATAGAAGCTTCTTCTATTACCTTCTTCCTTCCTGAAGTCTGACTCACTCATTGATATTAATTTGCTGGGTTTTATATCAGTTGCTTTCAGACTGGTGGTTTCCCATAGCCCTCTGCATTAGTGGCTCTATGTTAGTCATGAAGTGTAGGCTGGATAGAAGGGGAAGTAGCTGAAATGTTTTCATGCCCTGTTGAGGGGTGGCTTGTAGAGTTCAGTGGGTGGAAGCCGAAGTTGGCATCCTACCTCGAGTGACTTGAGATTTTTGTTTATCGGAGTCTGGACTCCACTTCTGGCATTTTACCTCTCGGCAGGAAATTTCTCGAGTGTCTCCTTGATTGCGGCACTTCACATAAGCTGTTCAAGTGGTGCGTGTAAAGCAGGCTAGCCGAAATCGTTGGGAGGCTGTGGTGCGAGCAGTGGCAAAGAAAGGACGGAATAAGAGGGGGGCAGCACTGGCTTTTGTTGCTGCATTGTAGTAGGCCTGACTTTTCTAGCACAGAAACCCACAGTACTGGGGTGAATCTGGGCAGTCTTCAACTCTCACTATGGAATTCCCCCTTGCCTAGAAATGACAGATATCTGGGGTCTGTGATCCACTGGAAAATCAAAGTAGATAGACCAAGCGATTAATTTACTTCTCAGTAGTTGCTCTTGTACAGTGTTGCCAAGTTGAGGTATCTCCATGTGAGTCCAGACCTAGGAACTGAGATGACTTTCCTGGATTTGTGAGCGCTCAGCTAGCTTATTGTCCGTTTCCCTCATGACTCTTGAGCTTCAGTTGAAGAGAGGGTCCCTTTCAGTTCTGAGACCTTCAAGCTGGCTGAAGATAATCTGCTTCTGTCCCTTGTTCACCCTCGCTAATGCTGCTGGTAATTGCTTTAACCTATATGCAAAGTTGTTGATTGCCTTTATTACCGGCGTGTCTAACGGCCTCTGCCTGTGGGTGGCAGCGATCTAGTAGTAACCTCTGAAAATCAACTCATCAGCCGATTTGTTTTATTTTTGCACGGGGAATTTGGCTGCCACGTGCTCTGTTTTATATAATAACCAACGTGTCGTTTGGAGAGAAGCTCCCCAGACTGCTGAGAGCCAGGATTTAGGCAACATCATGTCGTCACGTGCGCTGTGCTTTAATGAGCTTTGGCATGATATGCTTGGTTTTGGCTGTACCCTGAAATGGATAATCTATTAATTTCAATATTTAGATGTGATGCGGCCTGTGTAAAGCTGTAGCCCACAACATGGTTTAAAAGATATGTTCCTTGTAGTCCAGCTTTTATGTTTTTATATATGTGAAAGACACTTTAGTCGTAACTGAAAGATGGGTATATAAGCGCTCAGCAGTGTAGAATTAAATTATTCTGAATATATATAGTCTTGACATGTCATCTGCAAATGCCAGCTGGGTTGATGCATCCAGGAGAAAAGTGGTCACCATTCTTTTAAAGGATTCCTTCTGTTTTTTTTTTCTGTTCTCCCACTTCTAAGCTGACTGACTTAATTTAAAGTTGATGTTTTGTACCTCCTCTGTGATGCTGAATCTAAATCAACTTTGGTTTTATGGTAAATAGATTAAACCAACATTACCTTTTAAACTGAAGCTGTAGCATTCTACTGAAACCCAGAAAACATTAGGGTCTACCAAAGTTATTAACCGCACGACGGTTGTTCTGGAGGATTTTAAAGGGATTTGCCCCAAAATGTGCATGTTTAATGTAAATAAACTATTGAAATTGTTTCCTCTGTTTCTTGGGCTCTTGAGGAAAGTGTTTAAATAAAAATCCCGTTACCAAGAGGCTCAGTTCTTTGGAACTGTGTGAACTTTCTGTATAATTCTAAAGCTAATATTGTAAGTTAAATGCAATATGTGTAGTTTTCTTGATGTTTTAATACAGGAATAGAGAATATGTAAGTCCAAAAAAGTGCCTGCAAGTGTAGAAGGAGTAATCAAAACCTTTTGACTGTCTTAACTCATTTTTCTCCATGCACAGCCAGTAAATTTCCTACCACAATGTTTTTTTCTGCTTTTTTCCCTTTTCGCAGGCGTTTGATCACAGATTCCAAGGTTAAATTAAAGTACCAGCATTTAATAACCAATAGTTTTGTAGAGGTGAGTCTTTATTTGAATCTTTTCATTGCTCCTAAGTCGTTTTTGTCTCATGTATGTACCAAACCAGAGAATTAGTCTCTAATCAGGTGTGACTACAAGTGAGAGGCTTTGCAGGGATTGTTATGTAGCCTTTTTAGTTATAGGTATAGATATAGGAAAATATGAAAATATTAAAAGACCTAGAGATACAGCAAGCAGCCATAGCGTGGAGGTACTTAAAAGATATGTAGGTGTGGTGCTTAGTGGTGAACCTGGTTTGACAGTTGGACTTGGTGGTCTTAAAGATTGTTTCCAACCTAAATGGTTCTCCGCTTTTATATTCTTTGATGAAGACTGAAGGTCGTGGCTGACGGGATGAAAAGGGGGTGAATGACAGGTGGCGTCCTTGTGCAGCATCCTTTTTTCTAGTATTTTTTTTTCTTTATTTCATAGTGTAATCGACTGTTAAAATGGTGTCCTGCCCCAGATTGCCACCACGTTGTTAAAGTCCAATATCCTGATGCTAAACCTGTTCGCTGCAAATGTGGACGTCAGTTTTGGTAAGGCAAAAAGGCCTATTGCTTTGTACTTGCTGTCTTGAAAGTTTATTAGCACGTGCTCTGTAAGTCTTCATACCAAGATGTGGTTTAGATGTTGGGGAGAAGCGTGGACTTCAGATGTACCTGATCCTGCTCTACAGCTCGCTGCGAAACCCATCATGGCGTAGTTGTTGGTGTCTGTGTCTTGAGCCTCCTTCTCTTGAGGGATTTTGAACGCTGTGGGGGTTTTTTTTCCTGTTTTTGACGCATATAATGTTTCCTTGGGACTGACTTTAGTCTTTCAGCCGAACAACCCAGAAGAAACCTTCCACAGTGTTAACCTAGTTAAATAAAAGTGTAACTGTTTGCCCCATTTGCTTATTTTCCCCTTTCTTTCACTTACAGCTTTAACTGCGGTGAAAACTGGCACGATCCTGTTAAATGCAAGGTGAGCCCATCAAAGTTCTTCTCTAAATGTGTAGCTTGAAAAAGTTTAGAGTCAATTTAGGTGGAAAATGTAGGAATTAAGCACAAGCTTTGCAGCTGTTTGCATCGAGGAGTGTAGTAGTTGACCTGTTTAGATCGTAGTGTGAGAAGAATCAGTGAAATCTTATCGGTTACCTCAAAGCTGGAAGTTGTGAAGGAACAGTGCCTCGGCCAGATGGAGACATGTCTGGAGGAGACAACAGTTACAGCACTGCTCCCTGTACTCCCACGTGGTTGTATGTGCCTCACCTGCACGTGAGCAGCTGTCTTGGGAGTATTTCCAGTTCCTCTCTTTAAATGTGACTCTCTCTTCATTTTTCTACCAGTGGTTAAAGAAATGGATTAAGAAGTGTGATGATGACAGCGAGACTTCTAATTGGATTGCAGCGAACACAAAGGTGAAAGCTTTTCTCACTTTTTGTATAGACTTGTCAGATGAAAAGGACAGCCTAACTCCTCTCTACTGGGATTATTTTGTTCTGTGGCGTGTCAGTAGTTAAGAGCAAGTCTTAAAATCCATAGTACGCTGAAGTACTCATTTTAAGAGCAAAAATAAGTGTTACTTCCTCAAATCAGGTGAAGTTCTTCAGGTTAAGCGGAGTTTTCTCTTGTAAGAAAGTTAACTGGAGACTCGAAGGAGTTTCGAGTCTTTGGGCTCCTCTCTGGCATTGCTGGCTTCCCCAGGCAAATCCATGCCTCACTCCGGTGTGTGAAATGTGTTAACGCCACCCGTGGCTTGATTTGGCTGTGATAATTCACATCTGCCTTTAAATCCCCTGGGTTGGCCTCATGGGGAGTTGTTCATTTCCGCTGGGCAGGATTCCAGATGGAGACTGGCAGAACAGCTGTTAAATTCGTATTATGTAAACGCCTTCCTCCTAGCTAGCCCAACTTTGCCTGAAACTTCAGCTTCGATTCAGTTGGGGATGAATTAAAACAAAGGTTGGCACAGTGGCAAGAAAACAAAAGCAGCAGATGCCATCTGGGGGAGTTGGGAGCGGACCCGGGTCTCACGACTGCGGGGCCAAGAGGGTGGAAGAAGGAGGTGGGGGAGAGCGTGGGGAAATGGCTGCTTTGTTTTCTTAGCTCCGTTGTGTAACTGGTTAATGGTATTGTTTGCAGCCGCGGCTGCTTCTTTCTGGGGCTGGTCGTGTGTTTTTCATTCGACTGGAATGTTGCGTTATGGCGAAAGGAGAAACACCCATCGTGCTGAAACACACGGTTAAAATCAGGCTGAAACTGTGCCGTCTCGGCTGCTTCTTACTGTTCTGCGGGCTGAGGCTTGTGTGGTCCCTGCTTGGAGGTCGAAAGTTGCTCAATAAAGTGAACTTGGCTTTTTCTGAGTGGGAGTGTATTCAAAGACGTATTGCGGCTCAAGGGCTGAATGAGGTTGCTTTGATCTTTGGGTATTGCAAAGCTCAAATTGTCAGAAATATGGCTGAAGTAAAAAGATTTGATTTTTTTTTTTTTTTTTTTTGTGTTGGGAAACACCCATCCAGGGAGGAAAAGAGTGTGGCTGAGCCATGGTGGCATCAGCCCAGCTTATCTGTTAGTTGCTGTCAGCTGGTGTCAGCAGCAGAACAACTCTTGTCCTTGAGCATCACTACTGGAGCTCCTTTCTTTAATATCGTGCAAGATGCTGCTACAGCAAGAAGATACTTGAGAGGCTGTACAGCAGCAACAGGAAGAAATATAACATCAGGGTAATTACACCAGACATTTGAGCAAGCCAGCTCTCCTGGAGTCTTATGGTATCCATATTAATTGAACTAACTGTGGGGCAATATTGCAGTTCTCTCTCTCAGAAGACACCAAATTCGGTGTTGAATTTCTCCATTTTGAAGTCTCAAGAAGGAAATCGGATCTGGGTATCCTCAGATGCAAAAATTCCTGATTTCGGTTAGGAAATCTCTCCAAGTAATTCAGTCACACTGCTGTCTTTATGGCTGTTTGTAGCTTGTGAAAAATGCTTTCTCGAGTCCTCTAAGTGTGGTGCTGAGCTGTAGCCTTGTCCCACGCAGTCTCCATTCAGGGAAGAAAATTTCCTGTCTTACCAAGAAGAAGGTATATGAGAAAAACAGTCCAGTCCTCTTGGAATGTGGGCTTGAAATCTGGGTAATCCTTTGCAACAGGAGAATGCGAGATACATCTGTTCCGGCTTGCCCTGGGAGACAGAATAGGAAAGAAAAAATCAGGCGATTGTTGTATGAGAGAGAAGTGAAACCCAGCTGAATTGGTTTCTGTTCACAAACTGATGTGATGCGTTTTTTGATGAATTATGTAGAATGGTCTGAATGAAAAATGAGGAGAGTAGTGAGTTCTGTGTATTTTCTCTTTTTTAACTTTGTATTTGTTTATTCGTGCTTAGATCCTCACTGAGTTCTGTCTACTTCTACAAAAGAGGCAGCCCTTGCAGCAGAGCGTGCTTGAATAGATGACCTTTCACTTAAAATAAGCTACTTTCACATGAGTTCATCTTAATTTAACCTTGAGATAAGCCAATGAAGGTTCTTTATGAAGACTTTAAATTCTCAGTCTTCTTGCAGAAAGGGATTGAATAGTCCAAGACTTTGCACAGTTCCTTCTTCTTCAGTTTATTGTATGAACACGGTTCTTAAATAGTTCTTTCATGGATTAAAACAGTTTCAGGTATTTGGGAATAAAGAAACCATGTAGATCCATTACTTTTATTAAGTGGACTTTTAAAGGAGTAAGAAATACAGAAAACTTGGATTTGTGTGTTTATTTTGGGCTCTTAAGGTGTATCACCGCTGTCCGAAAAGAGTCTAAAGGAAGGAACGGGAAACCTGTTTTAAACCTGAGTTTCACTGAAGTTAATCTTTCTGCGTCTTGAAATACTAAAAGGAAGAAGAATGTAGATGCTAATGGTGCGGGCCTTCACCCAAGGCACTGTTTGTGTGAGGTTTTTTTCTTTTTTTGGAAGTTAAATTGGTGCTAATGAACTTTGTTCATCTATTACTAAAAAGGCCCCTGCCTTACTGCTTTTGGCTCTTGGCGTGTCACCATCTCATTATCTTCTGGGCTTGACAGGGCTTGAATGTTTGATGTATAAAACAGGCAGATTTTCTTCCGCCAGAAAAGCTATTGGCCGTTTTTTTAACTCTTCGAAGCAAGATAAAATGACTTGAACCCAGTTCTGTTCCTTTTAGGTCACTTTTTAATGTCTGAACATGCGCTCCTTCTGTATTTTCTGGAACTCCTACATTTGTTCCAATGTGTGGAAATTCTGGCAGCCAGCTAGATCCTCCCTGGGCACCAGCACTGAACTTTGCCCTTTCATTTCTCACCAGCATGGTTTTGTGCCAGAGCTGCGAACAGCATCTTTCCTGAGATGTCAAAAGTACCATCTTTTCCTCTCGGAGAAGCAAGCGTTTAAAATACCCTGCTTCACTTGACGCCTCTAGATGTTGTCATGGGGTGCTATTTCGCGCTAACCGTAATTAAGTTCAGCATTTTTTTGAATTTTGGTGAACTGCATTAAGAAATCCCGGTGGTGGTTGAGGTTTTTTCTGTTTTATAGGGTAAGCTCTAGGTAAAGGTGTTGCTGTGGACGTGGCTGGGAAGCTGACGTACACGGATTGCCTTCAGGAGTTCTGGAGAGGACTACTAATCTCTTTCACCTGTCCTGAAATATGAAGCAGGTTTCTATTTAGCCTCCTGTTTATAAAACAGCGGCTGAGGTGCGTGGTGTTTTATGTCTGTGAGGCCTTTTATGACTGAATAGGGATTGTTCTCTGCCAGGTTTGCCCAGGTTTTTGTTTCAAAGTGTGGCGTGTAAGCACAACGCCGAATTGTTTAGAGGGGGAACAATGTTAATGAGGTCACTTCTGCATCGTGGCGTGATGGATAACGTGCAGAATAATCTACTGGTTTAGTAATTTGATTTGCTGGCTATTATGTTGTCGTGTAGCTGTAATTCTCAGTAAGATCTTCCTTCCCTATCCTCCTTAATCTATAAATCTCTCCCACTCATTGCGTTGGTGGCTTGAGTAGTTGCTGCTTTTCTCTTTCTACTGGCGTTCAGCGTTTCAGTCTGTTGTTCTCATGGCTTTTCCTTAATTTTTAATAATATTTAACTTTTACAGAGCTTCACAGGTCTCTATACCTTACTGTGCAGTCTGTCGTCCTTGCGCTCTGCTTGACAGGCACACAAAGGCTCGAAAAGGATGGTGTTCCCTCTAATAAATGGGCTGTAATTAAGGTCTTTTTGTTCTAGTTTTGCATTGCAGGGCTGAAAGCCTGAAGCGCCTCACAGTGTTAAGACACTGAAGAGCTTGGTGTCATCATCCTCAAAGACAGGAGAGCAGAGTTTCTTCACTGCACGCCCCAGGGTCGGCGTTGGGATGGCGCAGGGCCAGGTGACAAACAGCGCTGCTGTTTGTGTGTATCAGTGAAGCGCACCCTGGCTGATGAGCAGATTGAGCAGAGCTCTTCGCAGTCATGGAGGATCTTGATGGGATAAACCTAAATTTGGGTCCCGACGTGTTGGTGTAGGATCGAGAGAGGGAGGAGGGCTGCCTGGAAAAGGAAAATAGATACTGTGCCAGATACTGTGCTCAAAGTGGAGATGGGTTTTGACTCTGAAGGTGCTACTGCAGGAGAAAACATCCATTCAACTTCTGGGACAGTTCCCCAAATCTGGGGAATCTTTTTATTTACATGGCAAACCCTGGTCTTCTGGTTGGAAACTGAGTTTAGTTCTCTTACTTGGACCCAAGCCCTGGTGATGACCTGTCAATGGGATGGGAATTTTGCCCTTCTAGGATGAACAGGAGGGCAGCACCCTCCAAACAAGTGCGGTGATAGCATCTCCTTTCAGAGGGGAGATGGGTTTTGACTGTCTGGTTGCGTGGACTGTCTGGTTGCGTGGGCTGTCTGGTTGCGTGGACTGTCGCCTGTTTCTGCCCAGCCCTTAACCCTTAACCTGAGTACTTCTCAAGGCACAAATGTGCTCAGGTCTCTCACAATACAAAGCTTTCTGTTGCCTTGGAGAGGTAACCTTGGCTTCGTATCCTCGTTGGGATACTATAGAAATAATCTTTCATGCTCTGCGTGAGTTGAATATAGTTTTTGGAGGTGGCCATATGCTGCTGATGTATGGGAAAGATACTAGTGTTTTAAAAAAACCCCAAACCTATTCCCCAAAGATTTCCCTCTGCAGTGCTGCTCTTTGATATCCTCGTGTTCATCAGAGGCCTTGCACCTTGAAAGGGAAGCCCCACACGGGCTTTTGCAGAGAAATCTTCTGTGAGTGTCATATGACAGGGAAAAAAAGGCGCCTGATGGGAAATGTGGGAAAGCCCTGGGAGAGGAAGTGTCTTTAGCTGATGGAAACTTCTTTGAAGCACGCTAGATCCTTGCTGCACGTTTGCAGATAGCTTTTTGGATGGTGTTTAACAACTGCAGGTATCTGGGATTGATACCAGGACGATACTGGCTCACCGTTAAGCTTTTTTTTTCTTTGTTTGTGTGCTAAAGTGGGATGAGGAAAGCCAGATGCCTTCCCCTGGGCTGTTAGAAACCATCCCTACTGCTATGACTTTGGAGGAGGTCATGAAATTACCCGTCCATCATCTGTATGATAACAGCATAGATAAAATACATTAATCCTTATGCTTTCTTTGCTGTTTAGCTGCTCCAATTTTAGAAATATTTTAAGGCCGGGCTCATAAGAGGATCTGGATGATTGAAGGGAAGAAGTAAATTGTGCATTTTGCTCGGCGTGCTCTCTTTACTGCCAGAGGAACCCTTCTAACTCCATGAGACTGTCTTGGGTTCCGTCCTTTCCCTGCTAATGGTGCTCTCTGTCCCGTGAACAGG
>NW_009726260.1:4748-6481 GCF_000703405.1 Apaloderma vittatum | reverse complement strand
ATGCCACGTCACCATCGAGAAGGACGGGGGCTGCAACCACATGGTTTGTCGGAACCAGAACTGCAAAGCAGAGTTCTGCTGGGTGTGCCTGGGTCCCTGGGAGCCCCACGGATCTGCCTGGTAAGTTTAAGAGCGCGTCTCACTGGAAGGCGAGGAAGCCCTGATGTGAACCATGTCCATTGGGAACTGAAACCTGTGTGCTGTCGGTGTTGCTTGTTCCAGGTACAACTGTAATCGCTACAATGAGGATGATGCAAAGGCAGCAAGGGATGCACAGGAGGTGAGTCCATAACCTTTGGTGATAAGGGGGATCAGCCCCGTGGTGTGTTTTCTGTAAACCTGTAAATTAGCTCTGAAGAATTTCCTGGATTTGTGTGTGAAAAGGGAGTTGAATTTCCCCCGCTGCTTCGTGCTAGAGAAAAAAAAACGACTAAACACTCATAGCCGCTTTAACCCAATTTTAGGAACGTTAACTCAGTTATTACCTGTCACGCTGCCTTGCCTGCTTGATAGCAGCTCTTAATGTGAAGTCATCATGATGCTGTGGGTCTGAGGCAACAGTCCTCACTTCCTTTGTGAAATGCTTTTTACCACAAAGTTCTTAATGCAAATCCTGAGGTGTTTAAGCACAGCAGACTGAACATAAATAAAACAGCCTGCTGTAGTTGCAGTAACTACCCTTGGAGACTCAGTGTTAAAATAATTGTGGGTGAAGTTGCAGCTGTTTTTTGTGAACAAGGTTAGAGCCAACCCCCTTTTTAACGGGGTGAGGTTGCATGCTGTGTGCTGCAGCTCGCAGAAATCCCTTTTCTGCATCTCAGGCAAAGTACTATTATGGCCAAGAACCAAAGTACTTCCTGCAGCAAATCCTGTAACCTGAATTGAGAGGCTGAAATTCAAACCAAATCAGACTGTAGCGATGTGATTTCTAATTACTTTCAAGGTCTGGAATGAGGATGTCAGAGCTGTGTGAGGAAGTCCCCTGCATGACAGCAAGCCTGTCCTCTCCATACAACGTCAGGGTTAACAGTGCTGTGCAAAGCGGTGCCGTGTAAGTCTGGCCAGTGTGAGAGGAGAGGAAGCAGCTTTGGGCAGGAAGCTTGTTCTCAGGGTCAGGAAGAGCCTTTGAAGGGTTTGCTTCTCTCATGGCCATTACTTTGTTTTAACTCTTGGTTTTCTTTTTTCCCCTAATGGGAATTAACGCAGCGATCCAGAGCAGCCCTGCAGAGGTACTTGTTCTACTGCAACCGCTACATGAACCACATGCAGAGCCTGCGCTTCGAGCACAAGCTCTATGCTCAGGTGAAGCAGAAGATGGAGGAGATGCAGCAGCACAACATGTCGTGGATCGAGGTGCAGTTCCTGAAGAAAGCAGTCGACGTCCTCTGCCAGTGTCGTGCCACACTCATGTACACTTACGTCTTTGCCTTCTACCTCAAAAAGAATAATCAGTCCATTATCTTTGAGGTAGGAGAAAATGTGCTTGTCAGGAGTTTGGATTACAAAGCTAACCGAAATAGAGATTTAATGCTTGGAGAAGCTCTTGTCCCCAGTTTTACCAAAGTGAGTCTGTATTAATGCTCTGTTGTGCGAAAGTTATAGGTCTGCTGGGCATCCTGCAGCTGGAGGAGGAGGTGGAGGTACAAGATGCTTTCCTCCGAAACATGAAAAGTAGTGAGATTCTGTCTTGAATTGGCAAAGACGGCGTTAAAGCTTAAATCTGACAGTAGGGA
>NW_009726260.1:0-4717 GCF_000703405.1 Apaloderma vittatum | reverse complement strand
GCAGTGCTCTGACACTGTTGTGTTTGTACCAGGAGTCGGTAGAGGCTTTTCCAGTGCTGGTAAAAAACAACAACAACAAAACACCCCAAACAGCAATGGACAGGATGGGAGGTGAATTGGCTTGTATTGCACTATACCACTAGGAAGTATTATTTTTTTTTTTTTAGGCTTGCTGGGATATTAGGATATTGCAGATGGTAGTGGTCTTGATGGTAGATAACGCACATTCTCTTTTGATCTAATGAAGAAATCTAGGATTTTTTCAGTCTTGATGCTCAGAGCAGGTTATTAGTGTTACACAGTGCATATCTAATCCTGCTTTTTATTGCAATACTGATTTCAGGTGATTTGAAAGAAAACCTTTTTTTTTTTTCTTCTTTTTTCTATGTCTTTGCAGAATAACCAAGCAGACTTAGAGAATGCTACAGAGGTGCTTTCTGGGTACCTGGAGCGAGATATATCCCAAGATTCGCTGCAAGACATAAAGCAGAAAGTACAGGATAAGTACAGGTTTGTGCGTTTTGTTTTGTGGGGTTTTTGTTTTGTTTTCTTTTCTTTGAATAATCCTTTACTTCAAAGCTTGCCCTAAGTATTGCCAGCCTGTGTGACAGGTAGTGAAATCGTGAGCAGTGAAGCTCTCGAGTGGATTCTGGCAAGAGAGAACAGGAAAACTGAGGTCTAGGTGACATGAACGCCAACTCTTTACAGGCCTGGGGGAGTTGCCCCCTCCACAGTGGAAAAATACAAAGCTGCGAGCCTGGATGAGTCACGGGGATTACGGCTTGTGTTTTTGAAGCGTTTTGCCAAAAGTCGATGAATTTGTTGTGCCTAGCCTGGGTGGGGAAAAAAGCCACACTAGGGTGAACTGTAGTGACTGAGGGACTCTAGGGAGTGGAAGTAGCCATTAAGCTTCGGTGAGCCCATGACATAGTCTGGCAGTACAGACCTTCTCTTTTGAGATATTTTTAACTTACCCTTTAAGACCACCATTAAGTTGGTATCTTGGATCGAGCTGTGTATTCGCTTAGGTCCTCCAGAACCGTGTGCTCTTCTAGGGATGGTAACAGCTCTCCGGAAGAAATACAAAACCTAATATAGCCTGAATTGCCTGAAAACATAATAACCAAACATAAAACATAATATCCCAAACCTGCCTTCTGGGACAGCAATATGTGTCTGTCAAGCCTGCGCAGGTCCCTAATTAACTAGTTCAGTCATGTTTCAGTTGTGTCTTGCGTACTGGTTACGGTGCACTGACGTGCAGCCGGGATGTTATCGAGGTGGGTTTAAAGAGCTCTGGGAAATGGCAGGACCTGATCTAGCTAGTTTGGTTTTGGCTGTTTCAATCTCTTCGCTTGCAAAGACAGTTCTAGAAAACAGGATTAACCCCCCCCACCTACCCACACACACATACCAGCAGCAGAATCACTGAAGTTGGGAAGGCAGAAACTGTGCATGTTTGCAGTCACATGCTTCAGGAAAATCAATGGGACGCTGCATACAATGATTTCTGTTGCAACAGCTCGTAGCAGCGAGGAGAGCCAAGAACAGTTTTATTTGGATAAATCTGCCGGTCTGAGCAGGTGCTGAACAGCAGCAGCGTGAGGGGCTGTGGGTTGAGGTGAGGGATTTCTGCGTGTGTGGGACCATGCATCATGATCAAGGATAGTTTTCCCCTGAGAGATTCCTCCTGTGCACCTCACTTGGAACTCTGAATACTTTAAATGTTTTTCTCCTTTTAATCTTTGTAGTTGGCTAAAATGTGCCCCAAACGAAAGTGGCATCTTTTGATATGTTCCTATGATATCTCTTTGCCTCAATATCGCTGATCCTGGTAGAGCTGTACCCAGCTCTGGAGTCGGTTTTAATTGCAGCTTGTTTAAATGCACGTTATCAGGCAGACCCTGCGGGGTGTAGTGCCCTTCTCAGACCCGTGGGTTGCCCAGACTTGCACTCCAGCCAGACCCATAACCCTTTTTGGTGCTTCTTTTGGAAGCGAGACGTAACCTAGATTTGGGTTTACTCTGTTCCTAACCTGCCTCTCCTGTGCCGTTCCTCTTTGCTGCAGATACTGCGAGAGTCGACGAAGGGTTTTGTTGCAGCACGTGCACGAAGGCTACGAGAAGGACCTGTGGGAGTACATCGAGGACTGAGAAGCAGCGGCCCCGCATAAAATGAACTCTGAAACCTTTTACCATCGAGACTGCTCCTGCGATTGGAATCAAGACGAACGCAAAGGCGCCACTACGCCTGTTACGACCGCTGGGCTGTAGTACCGGGATTCTGTTTTGTTAACAGAAAAATTTAAGTAAATTATATTGTAATAAAAAAAAGGAAAAAAAAATAAGGTAGAAAAACCATCATGCAACAGTATTCTAGGTGGCCAATACAAGTGTGACAAACGCACTAAAAAAAACAACCAACAAACCAACAACCCTCCAACTTTAACTTGTAACGTAGCTTCATTCTCCAAGGCGACTCCTTTTTCTTTTCTATCTTTTCTTTTCCTGTGTGTAGTACAGATGAAATTTAAACCAGTTTCTTGACACTGCTTTTCATGTCCAAACCAGCCATTTTGATGTACTTTGGTAAGGGATGAGGAGGGTGGCTCTTCCTGCCCCCCTCCTCCTCTCTGCCACCCAAGTACATGGATGAATGTCGATTTGGCTCGTTGTAAAGATGATTCTTGGGATGGGGAGGAGGGAGGGGGGGTACACAGCAAGGAGAGTAAAAAAAAAAAAAAAAAAAAAAGAAGAAAAAAACCTTTGTATATGACTTTTAAAACAAAAAGAGGACAACACAGTATTTTTCAAAGTTGTATATAGCGCATATGCATGGACAAAGAGCAAGCGTGGCACGTGTTTGCATAATGTTTAATTACAAAAAAATATTTATTCTTTAAAAATCTTCAAGATTATGTCTATTTGCTGTGCATTTTCTTTCAGTTTCATTATTTTTTTGTTTTGTTTTGTTTTTGTTTACCCTGGGCTGGGGTGGGAGAAGTGTGTGCTGGTGTAGTGAATTTTTTTTTTTTTTTTTTTTTTTTGGAAGGCTTTTATGAGAGAAGTTGGGTTTCTCCTCTTCCTGCAGTTCCTTTACATCCACGGTTTTGTGTATGTATCCATTGCTGGCGACGGCCCTGTCCTCTCACACGCAGCTCCTGACGCTCGCTAACCTGCCCCCTGCCCTGTGCATCGTGTTAGCGACCTGTGGATGCTGCGATTCAGGATGCTTTGCCTTTTTTTTTTCCTCCCCCCCCCCCATTTGGCCCTGGATTCTCAATACCTGCCCTGATCCAACCCTGCTCTTCGCATCCACGCACGCAGGACATGCGCTCTGGACCCAGAGGAGGGGGGAGTGTATGTGTGTGTGTGTGGAGAGTTTTTAATTCCGAGGCAGGAGAAGGAGGGGTATCTCGCACCCCTTCTCAAAAGACTTAACGGCAAGATTTCAGCTGTGGATCTCCTCTTCCTCCCGCTTTCATCTGTCAAATGGACCGTTCCTTGCTGTTTCTAAGTTTCACTTACTTTATAATGAGTCGTACATTGAAAAGGAAAGATGATGGAATTGTCTCTGTGTTTTGTTTTGGGCTCAATTTCTGGGCATACTGTCCTGGCAAATATTTAAAGCTCCATCTAGTGCAGTAGAAGTTGAAATCAGTGGGGTCTTTTTCAATTAAAAGGGGAAAGAACTAATGAGTTAGTTACTGAGTCCATTTTTATGATTTCTGTAACAAGAGCTATGTTAAAGTAAACAATTGGTGGTGGTTTTATTAAATTTACTCCTGTATAGGAAGTTATTCTGTGGTATTTTTCGCCAGGCCTAGTGTCCTCAAAAGCTTTCTGCCAATCTGCCAGCTTCGAGGGGGAACAAATTTGCAGAGGGGTGAATTAAACAAGGCGGGTCGCAGGCAGGTCTGTAAAATACAAAACGCTGTTTGCTGCTCGACACCCATGACCCTCTGTACCTGCTTTCCCTTTCGGTTCCCCCACCTTCCCCAAAACGTTGTCTTTCGCCCAGGAATCGTGTGTGAGAGCGTCTCCACCGTTCCGATGTTGAAGGTCTTTTGATTCCGTGATTGCCCTTGTGCTTGTGCCGCTGCTGGCGAGGGATGGAGCGGAGCAGGAGCAGGGCTGCGGGGAGATGGCTACTTTGGACGTCCCCTTGGCTTGCAAAAAATTCCCCGTTGGTGTATCAAAAATGCTTTTGGAAGCCGTGCGCTCTTCTGGAGCAGGGTGGAAGCACAGAGTCTACCTGGCAACGCCAGGCTTTTTACTCTTTATAGGGGGGCAGATTTCCCCCAGGAAACCTGGTCCATGGCATCTCCGGTCCTGATGGCTGCTGGCGAACCTTGAAATAAGGAGCATTACAAAGCCTCGTTCTCTGGGAGCTCAGTTTTCTCCTCGAGTTTTCAGGTGCTCCCGTGGGAATTACGTGTGTGTAAGGGCGCCGTCCCCACGGACAGCCCCAGGGGCGGGCAGTTCTGTGGGGAATAAAAAGGAGAAAACAAAACCAAACCCGTCCCCCCGCTCCCTCCCGGGAGGGGTGCCTGGAGCTCTGCTTGGGAGTGTAGGGAGCCCTCTGTGCGGAGGGGGCCAAGGCCTCCCTCCTGCTCCTCCTTCGCGGCCTTCTCCCACCTCCTAACAGAGCACACCCTCCCTAATGAGGTTACGTTTTATTATTTCATTCATTACGTCGCCGTGGGCTCGGCGAAGGG
>NW_009726259.1:1080-15828 GCF_000703405.1 Apaloderma vittatum | reverse complement strand
CGGCACTGCTGGGCGGCTGAAGGTACCCGCAGGCCACAAAATCGCCACTAAAAACACCCAGAACAGTAAGAAACTGCACTTTATTGATAAAGCAGCCGTGAAAAGCGTTAGCAATGTTATTCTGGAAGGCGGGGATTTATCCTGGGCTGCGTGTTGGAGGTGCTGTGTCGCTCAGAGGAGGCCCCACAGCTCCCCGGTGCTGAGCGGCTTCTTGAGCCCCGTGTGAATCGTAAGCGTGACCAGGGCAAGGCAATTCCTGCCGACGTGTTCCTTTGTGCGTTGTTGATCACGCAAGTGGCCGTGTGCTCATGTTTTTTTAGGAAAATCAGGCTCACGTGAAATGCAGCTGACAGGCTTGCGATGGTTTGGGCTAGTGGATCTTCTGGTTGGTGCTTTGCATTTGTATGGGGGGAAGGAGTAATACATTTTGGGGTCCAGATTCTGGTTTCTATAAGGAGTTTTCTTGCCAAAACCCGGCTTTTCCCGCTCGCTTCAAAGCAGCACTGAGCATTAGTAAGGAATTTCTCACCTATTTAGGGGTCAAGTTTGGAGAGAGAAACTGGCTTGCAGTAAGAGACTTCAAAATACCTTGGCAAGTGGTTCCCTAATGGGAGAACACGTGTGGCCTAATGTGAGTTACTCAGAAGATCAAGGATGTACAGAGACACGTACAGGGCTGCTACGGCTGAGAAGGCGTCTTCTGTGCAGGTGGCAGATCCGTCTTTCTGGAGCTTCACTCCGCTCATCTCGACCACTGCAATGGTTAATTTTTGTTGCTCCTCTCGTGAGAAGGAGAGCAAGCCAGCATCCACGCTGAAACACCGACTGATGCGTCCTAGCTCGTGTTCCAAGATGCTTGCAACCTTCTCAACAATAACAGGAAAAGCAAAGTCAGTGTTTTAGTACTCACATCTGTGAAAGTCATTAAGTAAATGATCTCTTGGACTTGCGGGGCACATTAACCATCTTACGGGCCCACTAAATAATCTCCATTTATTTGTGGGACTCTGCACCTTGAAAAGACTATCGTGCTTCTGTATTCAGTTCCCAGTTTCTTGCAAATTTGTTCTGTCCAAGAAATTGCAATTGTAGTGTGTTTTTGCATTTTGTTTTGGGCTTTTTTTAGAATCAGGAGCCAGAAAGTTCTGACTACCATTTGAAGAACTGGTATCCAATTTAATATTTTTTATCAGCAGAAGAGATGTTAGAAATAGTTGGTTTGGGGTGGTTTCTCTCAAAGTGATTATTCTGATCCCTGCCAAGTTTGAAGCAATAATTCCTTCCCTTATTCCCAGCATAAGCTAAGATCCTGCTGCCTCTATCACCACCTAAATGTCGCCTTAGTTAAAATAACACCCCCCCGGCCCCTTCATTTTGAACCAAATGCAATACGTGTTCTCTCACCAGCTGAAGCTGTTGGGATGTGATCTTCTCTTCCGAGGACTCCAGCAAGAGCAGCTGCTGATCCTCTGTTAGCTCTGCAGAATTAAAACAGGTTTGTACCAAAAAATAACCCCACCCCCGTTATTTCAGAGAGAACTGGTGAGATACGACCATCGGCTGTCGTGCAGGGAATGCTTGTTTGGCCAAAAGCTCTTCAGGTGTTTTAAACTCTTAAGTTTTTGATATTCTGCGAGTCTCGCTGGTAGGAATGGTCTTAATATATTCTGGTGCTACTGGGTTTTCCTGTTAAAATGGCCCGAGAGCCTTACCGTCCAGTGCGTCGAGAGCGTAGGTGATTGTTCTTGCCAGCTGAAGGAGGACAGACCTCGGAAGGCGCTGTAAGCTGCTGAGCAGGTCTTTTACGTCTGGGCTTTCTGTTTCGAGCTCACAGCTACCGACTTCACCAAGAACTGCTTCCATCTAGGGGGTAAGAAAATGTAACTTCAGAGTTTTAGAGGAAAGGCTGCTGATGGTCACCTGCAGTCTAACCACAGGAGCATGTGAATGGTCATGCAATATGTGTTCTCCTCTCCTTAAGTTATTAACGAGTCTGTAATTGAGGCTTCAGCGCCCACGCTGGCTCCAGCTAAAGACAGGATATGAAATTTAAATGGTTTGATACCTCCAGGTAAATCTGCTGGGCTCTATTTGGGACATATCTCAGCAGCTGACTCTGTCCTGAGCACCTTCTCTCTGGACAGATGTGCTGAGCGAAGGGGTTTTGGATTGGTAGTTGTGGCAGAGGAGAGATGACTCCTGGGGCAAGGTGTGATCAGGGATGTCTGGGGGGCTGCAAAGCCTGGCAGTAAGAAGACCTTTGCCTACTTGGTGGGTCAGTTCTTGAAAGAGGCTCCTGTCTCTCATCACTGCTTTGATGGCTTTTAAAAGTGTGACGAACATATCGGAAGACAGCTGGGAAAGGATTTGACAGTGGTTCTGAACTTCTTCCTTCAGTCGTCTTAACTTTTGTGGTGAGAAACCTGAAAACCGGTAAGAGTCCAAATATGTTACTTCTCAACTAGGCAATCCCACAAGAAGTTCACCAGCACCCCTGCATTAAGAATTTGAAACAGTTCCATGAATATTTTCGAAAGCAACAGGGAATTCTGAGTTGGACAGTTGCCATGTCTCAGGTGATGGGTAGAACCGTCCAGGAACCACCTCGCTTTTAGGGGGTTATGTTTGTCCTGAGAGATTCCATCTTACCCAAGGGGGGGTAAAAGTGCAAGTAGAAGGAGCAGAATCCTTTGCTTACCATCAGATACGATGCGTAATATCTTTCCATGTGGGCTGTAGACAAGACCTGCAACAGGACAAAAAGGGGCATTGCTGATTTAGAAAAGTACTTAAAGCTGCACAGGTATTCTTTTTACCTGTGTTGGTTTTAGGGCTGGAGCTACTGGTATCCCCAGTTTGAAATCTGACATGCTGGCCCTAGGTCGGACTGGTGTTTGCACCTTTCTCCAGTGCATCTGTCTTTTGCTAAGAAGCAACTTCCCGTACCCCTTTTTCATTTATTTGTCAACCGCCTCAAACTGCATCTCCTTCCCCAAGCAGCTCTTTTAGGTACTACACACGGCCTTTTCCGAGGCCGCTTTGATCATTGCGTGTGTTCATGTCCTTGTAAATGAGCCAAGGGTGGCCATGAGGCTGAGCGAGGCTTAAGAAAATGTTTTTCCTCCTCCGTATTGTTTCCCGAATGGAGGAGTGAGTTGGTAGTTTCTGGAAGTTACTTACCCCACGATCCCTCTGTAATGGCCAGCTCGATCACCCTGAAGGCGAGGGTGCAGCCCTTGGGGATAGTGATGCTTTGTTTGATCTGTTGGGTGCCCTGGTGAGGGAAAAAGATCTGTTAGGGGGCTGGATGCAGGATGCTGGATGTCAGGGAAGGGCTGACTCCTGAGCCTGAAAGAGAAATCCAACCTTCACGCAAAGCTTGGCGTAAATCTGGGCCATGAAGCTCCCCTCTGCGTGGGTGGATTCCTCATATCTGGTCTCCTCTGAGGTTTCTATTGCCTCGTGCACCACATACAAGTGTTGTTGTGTTTTCATTATTTGCTGAATGAAGGAGTGATTCACATTCATTTTTCTGGAAGAGAAAAAGGGTGCAGCATCCCGACTGGTTTTCTGTGATTTCTGACAGAAGTACAGCAGCCTGCTGGGAGCCAGCAGCCTTGTGCTCGTGTCATTTCTCGCATTACACGAGGGTGCGTTCTCCCTTCGTGTCTGCCTCACCTCTTTGTCAGTGCCTCCAGTTTTGGTATTGGGATCTGGTTGTTCTCCAGCTTGATGGACCACGCTTCGGCCAAGGAGGCAGCTGCTTTCATCTCCACGCTTGCAGGGTCAGCCTGGAGGCTCAGGCTGCCGTCAGCTGTGTCGCTGGCGCTTCTTTGGATTACGAGTTGGTCACCTCTGCTGAGGAGGGACTCTGAAATAATTCAATGCGTTAGCTTAGGTGGGACGACACAGACTCAGCGTTACAACGCTTGCGCACACAAGAAAGGTCAAACATGGTAGAATTCAGGCACGAATGGTCCAGATGTTTTGTCAGTGGGAATTGTGAACTTAGGAATGGTAAATGGGGGCTTTACCTGTGCTTTCGTCATCTTCTTCAGGCAGCAGCACGTCATTGAGGCTGTACCCTGTCTGTCTGTAAGAGGGACCGGAGCGGAACATGGCTTTTGTCTTTCTTCTCACTAGGCAGAGGGGTTTGAAATCTTCATGGTCTAAGATGCTGTGAACTGGAACCAGTTCTCCTCCTGGATCCATCTGATGAGCTATGGATCTGGTGACTTTCTTAAACATTCTGCTGTGGCTGGATGACTTTTTGAACTGAAGCGAAGTGTACTTGTGCCTTAGAAAGGAGGCAAGACAGGTAAAATTACCTGAAATACAAGCGGAAGGTTGTAGCAAAATATGGTACTTTAATTATTAAGAACTTTTCAAAATTGATAATAACCAAAAAAAGGCTGCATTAATACCAGGAGACAACTTTCACAGGGTTGTGTATAGGGAAGCCTTCGGAGGGGAAGGAGTCTGAGCTGTGGCTTGCTAGCAGGCTTGTTCAGACTTTGCTAGTGAGCTCCAGGTGTCACAGGGCTGAGAAGGCAGCCAGCGCTTCCTGTGGGGACCGATCTTCAGCGCCCCAGTTCGTTACTGTTCTTTCTTTCCATGAAGATTTTTTTTTTTTTTTGCATATACCAGTACCTACGATAAGAATTGTCGTTACTAATCTGACGTTGCTCCTTAACCTAGGTCCTATCATGGTCCTAAATGCTTTAATTAAGACATTGCCCTGCCCTAAGCCTAAACATTAAAAACCTTGAGCAATATCTCGCTGTGTTTTACTGTTTCAGTGTTTCCTGGTGTACCCTGTGCCTGGCAGACAGGGATGGTTTGCCGTTGTTCTGAAGCAGAGCATTAGAAAAATGTTTTTGTCTAAGCCGTTCTGCAAGGAAGTGAAAGTGCTGAGACAAAACTAGTGAGTTAAGGAGCAAAGTAGGAGACCTTGTTCTATGGCAGAAATCCCCTAAAATATTAAAAAATCATCCCAGCACAGCTACTGGTGTGTGCCCTGTAGAGAAGAACTGGGGGTTTGAGAGGCAGAAACGAAATTGCTGTTGGTTTCCTCTTGCAGCTTTTCTTTACTCCTGACTTTCGGTTTTGCTCCTCGCTTTGGTTGCCCTATGGAAGGCACGATGAAGAACTTAGATCTACAAACGAAAAAACTTCCTGCGCTTACTGAGAAGAAAAGCATGCAGGTCTTCACCCTCTTTTGCACCCAATTTTATCATATCTGGTTAGAGAAGAGGTGCTGAGCCCTGTTTTCAGTGGATGGCAGGAGAGGTGTCTTCCCTCTCCTATGTGTGCCGCAAGGGTCTGAAAAAACCTGACTTAGTCCAATTCCTCCAGACCGTAGGAAGGCTGTTCCATCACAAAGGGTGGTGTGTGATGTGATGGAGCTGGGGAGGGGACAGAGTCCCGAGTGCTTAATGTGGGATCATTTTAGTTGCATTTACAGGGCTCATTCCCGTGGGACACTTCAAAAAGAGAGAAGAACTGAACAAGAAGACCTAACAGACAGTTTGTTCCACCCCTCTTCCGTACAAAAGTTCTAAATATGTACTTGCCTGTTAGTGGAGCCAGGGGCTTCTGCTCTGCTGTGGGCGGGCAGCTGGCGGAGCGCACGGTGTGCTGTGGAGAAATGTGGCCTCTTCAGAGCTGTGGTGCTGGAGGAAAGGCTCTGCCTTTTACAGTCAGAGATCCGGAAGTGTCTGCAAATTGTGGCTTGCCTAATTCTTCCTCTAAAATGTTTCTGTCCCTGACCTGAATCAACCTGTTGTGATCTGTTGTGGCTGTGGATCACCTGAGCTTCTTGTACTGAGGTACCATTCCTGTGAATTGTTTAATTTCTAGTGTGGATTTGGTTTTCATTTATACTTCTGATCTGTTCAGGTGAGGAGCCGTGTATTATAGTTCAGAAGGATTTCACTGAAGTTCTGAGAGAGCAGTTTTATTAGGTGTCAGGTAGACAAGGAAACAGCATCATGTTTCCGGAATCACTTGTGTTGACTTTAACTGATCAGCGACAGCCACACGTTTCCGTACTCTCTGGTTGTCAGTCGCTGGGGCTGTGTGGGGCTCTTCGCTTTCCTGCAGTCGGTCGCTTGAGTGGCTTGGAATTGCCACAGAGTGTTGGTCTGCTGTGCTTGCGTAACAGCAAAGCCTGTCCGTGTAAAAATTCAAGGAATCAAACCCATTTTTCTACATGAATACTTACTTTATTAGTTTCTCTTAGAATACTGTACAAAGGAGTAATAAAAATATTCACACTTTATTTTAGAAAGTTCTCTACATGAGAGGTCTGTGTAGACAGCAAAAAGAAGGGCGACTGGGGAAAAAACCCTAAAACTTTGTACAATGTCAAAACGTTCCATTAAAAAAAACCCAAACCACAATTCATTTAGCTCACTTGAACTGATCCAAGGAGGATACGTATACACACACTTGCATGCTAAAAAGATACTATAGGCAATGATAAAGCAATTTAAGTCACAATGAGAAATATTTATGCGTTAACAATGGTAAGCAACTGCTGTCCCCTTTCAAAGGGCCAGTACCATGCGTCTATTAAAGAAAAAATTAAACAATTACTAAAAAAAAAGCACTCAGGAATTAAGTAGCCCTAGCTCTCAGGCTTTTTTATTTTTTTAAAGGCTTTTTCCTGCAAAGGGTTGGACTGCATGACGCCCTGTCAGCTATGTCCAAGGCATCAGGAGACAGGATCCCGAATTCTGAAGCATCAGGCTGTTGGTACTCAGTGGTGTTCCCACTCCCTGGGTGCAGCAACGGGCGTCCGGTGGGAACACGTGGGCCTGGCAGTGCCTTACAAGAGGCTTCGCCCAGGACAGGAGCTTCTGCCAGTGCTTGTGAGTGGTTCAGGGGCTGGTTTTCCAAAGCTTTTCTCCTTCAGCATTCATGGCCGAACAAAAAAGAAAAGCACTTAAGTACCTGCTTACCCAGTAATGGTTTCTCAGTCACACGGCAGAGTCCACCTTTAATTCTCCAGCTGATGTTGGCCCCAGTCACTACATGGAAGCCAGTACGAGTTGGAGAGGAAAATCCGTAAAGTGTGCTGCGATCAAAATCCCATTTAAAATCAGTAACGACCAATTATCTTCTTTGTGCAGGTACCTGGAGAAAATTCTACAGTCTCGAAGAATGAATGGACAGTCCTTGAGCTCACCTTCTGGCTCTCCACGCAGAAGGTCAGCTTCACCCCCGGATTGCTGCAAGCACACCTCTGAAAATCCGCCTCCCTGCCCGTGCTGAACCCGTCTCCCTGTTCTCAGAAATTAGTTACAGCACGAGAGTTTTAGTGTCTTCACTCTGCTCTTAAACTTGTGTGTGCGCACGATGAGCTTTTGAGCGCAGAGCTCTCTTCTGTACGAGTTTAACAAACGTGAATACACCAGAAGTGGTTCCATAGGGGGTCCAGGAGTCCCAGAACCGTGTCCGTTACTTCCACGGCACCGCAGTGGAGACAGTCACGAGAAACCAAGCCTGGTGCCGCTCGCCTGTGACACCCAGGGGAAGGAGCTACCCAGCGCACGTCTGACCAGCAGCACCCAAAACTCACCTAAAAGTACGTCAGGTACAACTAACAAGTAGCAATTGTGACTGTAGTTTAATTACAATTAATTTATGGTTTCTTTTCTGTTTTTGCATAATTCTGATACCTACCTTTAAGACAGGATCTTAAGGAAGATACTGTCAGATGTGTAGTTGTTCAAGTAGTTATTAATCTTAGGCAGGTACTTAACACACTGCATTACTAATATGAAATCTTTCTGCAGCTCTATCACTTCTTTCTGTATTTCTCTAGTTTTCATTTACGCTTTCTTTGATTGGCTCAAGTTAATTGTGGTTATTCTGTGGCAGAAATGCTCTTCCTGTGTCATAAAGAATGTCCTTTGCCCCGTAACACCTACCTGTGTTACACTTGTAATCATCTCAGTGTGAACAACGTAAATGGGAAAAGCTTACTATTGTCCTTAAGGCTTTGCCTAGCGAGAAGTTCTAGACCTTAGGCTCTAAAAAATGCCTTTTTGAGGAATTTATAATCCCGTTCTGTTTTACAGTTGATCTTTGATTTAACAGAACTGAGTCAGGTGTCCCTAGGGTCAGTTAACAGCACAAATCGCGCGCTGGAACCCTCGGCTGCTGTAATGCCAAGGCCTTCAGGGAAGCTGCTGTGCTCCCCCAAGAACTGACCCTACTTTCAATTGATACTTCTGTTAAAAATACTGGAACTGCTTTGACATCGTGCATATGCTTAGAAATAACCAGAGTATGCCTGTCTATAGGGGTGATACTTTTAAGCGTATTGAGACTGTTTCTGCTGCAAACAGTTGATGTTTTTCCTCTTGTATTCTACCAAAAATTAGTTTTCCTTCCTCTGGAGATATACCAGTGGCCTGGGCAGACACCGAGGTCTGTTCAGCAACGTCCAGCCTGCGTTAGGGACACGGCCTCAGCCACCCTGCTACGGCCAGACCCGCTCCTCTGAGGGCAGCAGCCTTTCCGTAACCATTGCGGGCACTGACGCTGTGGATTTCTTTGCCATTTCACAGGAACTTAGCTGATTGATGAAGTATCTCTTAGTTTGAAAACAGTTTTCAAAAAGTCATTGTCTACTAGCTTAAAGAGTACATTAAGTTTAGGACCTAGAGTACCTCAACTAAAGCAACATCATGGTGGTTGCTGGAGAGCAGTGCTCGGGTACCCAGCCAGACTCTCCTCTTTCTACCTTCTTGAAAACTTCCTTTTCACTTAATATATTTCCACTTTTCCAATGTACTAAGTAATGATCCTCTCTGCCCTCCAGCAGCCCTCCGTGGTACACTGAGTGTTCCTCCCTCCTCTGCAATGTTCCCCTAGTAAGTCTGAGGCAGCCTAAAATTGTGCCTGGAGTAGTACCAGACCTTACACGCAAACCCAAACCTTCCTCATCCATGTCCTATGCTCAGACCATCAAACAACTCAACAACATTCACTAGGATCTCCAAAGCTCGAATGCGGGAACAAAAATCGCATATTTAAAATGTTTATACCATTGTCAAAAGGGTGAGGCAATAGAAGGGCTAGGACAACAAAAATACAGGCTCTCGGGAGGTTACGGGGAAGGTGAGGAAAAACGCCTTCCATCTGGCGTGCAACCCAAAAGAAAAACTGATTAGTTCGAACACCAGAAAGCTCTCTCAGCCAGGAAATCTAAACCTGCAAGCCTGCTTTATTGAGGTGGTAATTCTGGGGGAAAAAGGCTCGGTTTTGTTCCTTAGTAAATAATCTCTGATGAGTGACTCGCCGCATCCTTGGGTTGGTGGGTTCGGCCCGGCGCTGTGTGGTTAGCGGTGCTCTCCCGCTGTCCTCCACGGTCAGCTGAGGGCTTGGGGTGCTGCCACAGCGCTTGTCTTGAGCTGAGTGACCGACCTCTGCGTGGGGCAGAAATAAACCACTCGCCCACAGTCAGGTACCGAGGTCAGTCCAGTGGCAGATCCCGGGAACACGTGCACACGCTTAAGAGACGAAGGAGCTGGACTGAGGAGAAAAATGCCAAGTACAGTCCCTCGCTGAGGAGAGCGAGCAGCCATCCGCCTCTCGCCTGGCCTGTACCCATCAGCCTTCAGCTTCTCCCAGGCTTGCGCAGTTTCCGTGTACCAAGCAGCTCGGTGGCATTTCTTGTTGATCATTAAAATAACCCAGCCCTTCACCCGAATGCTGCGTTGCCAGAGCGCTTAAAAATTAGGGGTTTGGGGTGGGGAGCGCAGTTACCCAGAGTGGTTCTGGTGTGAGCTGAAAATAGCAGGTATGATTTTGGATCTGTTGGTCTTTTCTCTGAATGGTACCGTCGAAAATGGAAAGCTTTATCAAATTGCAGGTCGTTCCTTCCTGTGCTTTTTGAGTAAAAGAGTTTCCTTTCTCAGTGGTGTAAAAAAAAAGTGAAATAAAAATCCATCTTTCTCTTCCCACTCCCCCGCCCGAAAATGGAACTCAAAAGCCAAAACAATCAAGTATTGGGAAAGTCTGGCTGTATCCCTTTGAATTTCCCCCACGTATCGCTTAAAGCACCTAGCTTCAGAAAGGGAAATATATTTTAAAGTGCATTTACCACAGCAATAGTACCAGCACTAAAAGCTTTTCCCCTCATCCCTATTTACTTCATTCAACCTCTGGGACAGATGAAAATCTCCCCAGGATTCACCCTCGTTGTACCTCGAAGTCTCAGTGTATCTGCGTCTATTTATGACACTGGAATAAAAGAAATCCAGTGTCGTGCATCCTGCTCCGCGCTAAACTCTACTCTGGAGCTTGTTTAGATTTATTGGGCACGAGGATCCAGCATGCGGTATAGGTCTATGGGACACTGCGTTTAAACAGCCGCTGTGAAATTCTATCCCAGTGTGCGTGGGGGCGAAGAAACGGGGCTGGAGAGAAGGGAGCTCTCTCCTCTTCCGTTCCCTCCAGCCACGCGGTTCAGTACTTGTTGATCCCAAAGATCCGGACTCCGTGAAACTGAGGCAGTTTGGGGATCAGGACGCTCATAAGGGAGATGGTGTTGATTATGAAGTGTATCCGGTCATACTTTGTGTAAAAGCTGGTTAGAAAATACCTGGAAAGGAGGGGAACAGAGAGAGAGGGAAACTGAATATAGCGCTTCGTGTTCCTGTTTCCCAGCACGGCCCACCAGCGGAGGCGGTGACCGGCGCGGGCGTGCGAGGAGTACTCACGGCACGATGGGCATGATGGTGAGGAACTTGCGCGAGGCCGTGAACTGCACGCCGTAGTCCATCTGCTCCCAGTGCGTCAGCAGCCGAGCCTTGCCCTGGTCCGGAGTCTCAAAGGGAGTCCCCTTCACGGTATGTAGGAAGATGTACATACTCTGCAGCAAACAGAAGCGCCGTGTGAAGCCTCGTCCACACCCCTCAAACGCAGAAATGTTCAATTTGAGCAGGGCCAGTCGCGGGGGCTTGCACCAGCACGCTGTCCCGCTAGAGGGACGTCGTGGCTGGGGGCGGGCGCGGGGAGTGGGGATGAAGAAGCCCCCCGCCGGGCGAGCTCGGGCTTGGCGGTGACACGTGAGGCTTCTGGTTCAGCTCCTGGGCGTGGGCCAAGACGGTGGTTGCAAGATTACAGCCCTCGGATCCCTGGGATCAGGAGATTAGCGTGGGCTCGCTCTGCCGTGTGACAGCGGTGCTAAACGCTCGCTGAAAACACGCTGGCAGAGCTGCAGGCAGCGAGGATCCGTCACCGCTCCCATTACCAGGTAACCTCTCGGAGCGCCACACCAGTCCCAGATAAACAGCGAGTGTATTAAGGGCTGGCCTCGCGACTCCGGTCTGTTCCCAGGACCTCAGTAACTGCCAGAGGAGGAGAAGGAGCTGGGTGGGAGCCCCAGTGCTTTTGTGGTTGGTTTTTGCCCCCCCCGTAGAGACGTTTTTTTTTCCCCCCGCGGTAGAGACGTGAATGACGTTAGCAGGATGGTCCCTGGTAGGGGTGTCATTTTATCTCGGGAATATTCTCAGGCTGAGATGTTATTTAAAATAAAGGACACAAAATCAACTGCCGCACCTCTGAAGTATTTTCGCCCCTGTACTGAGAGTTCTGCTCCCCAGCTCTAGGGCCCAAGCACACCGAGCCCTGCGTGCTGGGACGGTGGAGACGCAGAACTGACTCCTTCACCGCAGCGGCTCCCGCTGTCACATCTGGTGAGGCCATCAAGTACCCCCTCGTTCGGGTACTTGATCCTTAGAAGGGGAGAATCTGTTCCTGGACTAATCTTTGACTTTGAGCAGAACAAAATTTGCATTTTAATCTTGTTTTTTTGTTTTGTCTTGCACTCTGAGGCCAGTTCAGATTCATAGAATCACAGAACAGTTTCAGCTGGAAGAGACCTTCAAGATCATCGAGTCCAACCTTTGTCCCAGCCACATCAACATCAGTAACCCATGGCCCTCAGTGCAACAGGATTGTATCCACCGAAGCGAAAGCTGCCACGCCAGCATCTGTGGCCTGTCCCAGCTATTCCGTTAAGGGGGACTCGGCAGAGGGACTTAAGGGGGACACGGCAGAGGGACTTACCCTGCGGGCAAATGAATTCAGTGTCCCCTCTGAGCAGCCTCACCAGATGTTTGCTGTCTCGTCACTACCTAGGCTGGATTTAAAGACCTGACCTAGAGGTAAAGGGGCAGTCGGAGGGGTAGAGGTTGAGTAACTTACTCCATGTCTTTGGAAATAGAGAGAAAGGAATTGTTTCAGCAAGAATCTGAATAGACTGCTCTCAGAAGAACAGCTGCTGCTGAGCTTTCCTCTCCCTGCCCCGGGAAGCCAAGGCAGCCACGCTGCTCCCTTACCATGTTGTGGATGATGTTGGTAAGAGTCCAAACCACGGGGACGCTGAAGAAGGGGATGCTCAGGAGGACGACGTGCAGCAGGCCGATGCCAAGGATGTAGGACAGCCAGATGCCCCGGCTGTTCATGACACGGGTGTTGGGATTCACCTCGCTGTGAGCTGTTCCCACGTTCATGGTGGCTCCTGCGTCTGAAGGGCACCCCTGAAACTAAAGCAGAGTCAGGTCAGCGCTCGGCAGCCCTCTGTCGAAACGCCCCGGCGGAGGACAGCGAGGGCCAAGCACCGTCTTGCTGCTGGGCAAACCTGAAACCTGTTGTTTGCTGCAAAAAAAAAAATAAATCCCAAGTCAGCTCACTTCTCTGTGCCTCATTATTTCCATTTGCAGGGCTGACATTTACGAGGGGAAGCTAAATCTGGGAGCGGCTGAGATTTTGGGAATAACGTGTGGGAAGCCCGTCTGTGACAGAAGCTACTTGTGATCTGCTGAAATGTTTTCCTGGAACCAAGAAGCCAAGGTTCAATCCCGTGATTGCCTGACAAGACTCAAACGAATACTTCAGGCGCTTTAAAAATCACCATCGCGGTGTTAATCACAGAAGCACTTGGCACATGAAGCTTCTGACACGGTCCTGGGTTCCGTGCACCTGAAACTCCACGAGAACACAAGTATTTGCAGAGTGAAGGCACGGCAGCTCCATATCAACAGATCTCCTAATGAGTTCAACTAAATTAACCGAGTTCTGCACAGCTCTGGAGGCTTGCTGGTCTGGTCTGGCTTACGTGTTTTGCCTTCCAATTTAAGACTTAAAGGAGGGGAGGGGGTAAATACCCCAAAAAATTCCCCTGCAGGGAAGGAATGAGATTCTTGAGGAACACAAAAAGTTAGAGGTACCAGGGAAAAGAGCACTGGGAGGATATTCCAGCAGCGAGAGCTGCGGAGGAGGTGGCTCTTGCCCTACCTGGAAGGAGGAGCTGCCATGTAGGAGGAAAACAAAGATGTCTGTCTAAACAATACCAGGAAGGCAAGGAAGCAAGAAAGTGTCATCCTGACAGTGCGTCTCTGGAGGGGTGCCCTAGGACAGCGCAGTTATCGGGGTGGCGTTTCAGACCGCTCGCAGCAGCGGGTCTCGGGCAGCGTTTAGACTTTCTGGGAAGACAAGAGCTCTGGTTTACAGGAGACAGCACAAATCAGAACCGCGGGAAAGCTGGATATCTTTACACCGACACCAGAGTTCTTGCATAAAACCACCTTTCTCCATGTCCCACGGAACCGTTCTTATGTTAACCACCACGCACAGCCCCTCCGTGGACGGAGGACCCCGAGGCGAGGGCTGTTTCCTGGTGTCCGGCCTCGTGTGCTTGCTGCTTCGGTTCCCACAGCTGCAAGCCGGCATTGCTGCTCTCCAGCTCTCACAGCCTCTGGTCTCGGGAGGCGAGTTTGAGCCAGATCGAACATTATGCTCCGCGTGTCGCTGCCAGCTGTCCCGAGTTCTCTCGCGGAGCGCTGGGCCTGGCTTGTCTCAGCAGCTGGCGTCCTCCCCTCGTCCCGCCTCGGGCTGGGACTCAAAGCGAACGCTTGACTCCGCAGCTCCTGGGACAATCGCTGTAACTTCAGAGCCTCTACGAGCCGAACCTCCGCTACCCAGGTGTCAGTTGGGGGAATTTATATCCAGAAAAGGTTTTTTTAACCAGGAAAGAGGCTTGCAGGTGTGCGGAGCGCTCGCTTTCTTCTTCCCCATCTCCTGGGTCAAAGGGTCTTGGATTCGGGATATTCCAGCGAGAAGCCTGAAGCTCTGTCTGGAAGCGGGACTTGGGGTCAGGGTTCAGAGCTCCGGCCGTAACTTGGTGCAGTTCCAGAGGGCTTTCAGATGGAAATCCAAGGGTCGTGACGAAGCAAAAATAGAAAGTCATATTGTTGCAAGAAAAGGAGAAGACTAAAAAAAAAAAGCAAACACCCCCACGGAATGCACAAACAGGAGTGCTGCTTGCCAGACACGAGGAATAACTCCTGGATACTGGTAAGGCCTCGGCTCAAACACCGTCCAGCTCTGGGAGGAGCTGGAGGGAGTCCAGGGGAGCACAGTGAGAATGAGCAGAGGTGTCGGAAAAACACGACCTGCAAGGACAGATTGAAGGAAATGGGTTTGTTTAGTCTGGAGGAGGCTGGAGAGAGGCGTGAGGAAGAGTCCTCCAAGGCTTCACGAAGGGAGACAAATTGTGCCGCGGAGTTAACTGAGACTCGGAGCAACTGGGTAATGCGGAAGGGCTGACGTAGGAATGGGCTGCCCGGTGGTCTCGCTGGAGGTTTTAAAATTACGTATCCTAAACAGGTAACAAACTAAGAGTCCTCTTTGGAAGGAGGAGGGGGACCCAGCGGCCTCCTCAGGACCCTC
>NW_009726259.1:0-1032 GCF_000703405.1 Apaloderma vittatum | reverse complement strand
GCTAAAGTGGAATTTCCATGCCTGTGCCTCGGTTTCCTCACTTGTAAAAGTGAGGATTAGACGGGTGAAATGCTGAAACGTACAAGAGGTTACTTCATTCCTGCAAGAGAAGTTCAGAGCTGCCGAGCCTTCGGCCCTATGGGGATGATTCTGGGTGCTTCTCCAACTCTGTCCTTCCCCAACTTAAAAATATTTCGTCCTTGAACCTCTTCCACTTCTGACCCGGCGTTTGCAGCCCTTTGCCCCAGCTCTGCACTCCCTCTGGGTTGCGCACTCAGCTCTGCGCGGGGTTGCAAAAGCCCGACCGAGAGCTCTCACAGCTCCGATCCCTGCCCCCAGCCCTCAACCCGTGTTCTTTGCTTTCTGGTTTTACACCCGGGATTTGTTCACCTGCAAGAAAAACAAGGCGGGACGCAACAGTGGGAGGGACTCCAGCTCCCCCCGGCACAGCTGACCGCGAAGCTCTGTTTTCCCACTCGTGCAGCAGGTTGGTTGGTTTGGGCTTTTTTGGGGGGGCAGAAAAGCTTTTTAATGTTTCACCAGACTGAGTGTGAAGGTCAGGACCGTGTCCATCCAAGGAGGGGAAAAGTCCTCGCTGTGGTCAGAAGCGAACGGGCCCCGTCCCCTGCGTCCTGCTCCCTGTTGGGAAAGACTCGTGTTCTGGGGCTCGGAGCGAGCGTCTGGCCTCCCTGCTTCTGAGGAAAGGGGAAACAAAAATGTCACTGGCAGTTTCCCCGCTCGTTTTGTCATCCCGCAGCTGCTGGATGGACCCGCAGCCGGATGCGGGAACTTCACCTTGGGGTGGCAGAGGGAAGGAGAGCTCTGGTGCTTATCTCGATCTTCTTTGAGCGTTCCCAGAATGCAATTATGTTCCCAGAAAGGGATTATGATCCCAGGGAGCCTCTGAGGAGCTGAGATCCCTATCTCGGCCAGCAACAGCAATCACCATCTCCCAAGCGAATAAATATTTTAAACCCTTCTTTGCGAGATGGTATCAGCGTTTCAACCAGAGCGTCGAGCGCAGCAGAGATG
>NW_009726258.1:0-652 GCF_000703405.1 Apaloderma vittatum | reverse complement strand
GTCTGCGCTGCCTGTCGAGGCAGAACCATCCCTTCCCCTGCCTGCAAAGCCAGGCGGAGCTGCTCTGGGTCGTCTGCCTCAAACCACCGTGGGAACCCCCGGGATGGGTGACTCGAGGGGCTCAGGGTGACAGCAGGGTGACTTCAGAGCCTGGCTGTAGGATACTGGAAGATTTAGGGGGATGCCAACGCCCGGTGAAGCGCTGTGCAGGATCTGTGCTCTCCCGTACCCCGCAGGGTCCCACAAATCAAAGCAACACCAGGGTAAGCAGCAGAAGGTCCTGTTTGGGGACACTTTGGGTACAGGGAGTTGGTGTCCCCATTGCCTTCCCCCCTGTCCCCCCCCTTATCCTGAGGACAGCCCAGGACAGGACAAGGCCCAGCAGCGTCACCAGGTACAGTGCCCAGAGGAGTCCCGGATGCAGCAGCAGCTCTCCAGCTCCTTCCCAACGTGGGTGCTTGCAGGGAGTCATGTCCCCGGCCACATCCGTCTGTCCCAGTGTCACTGGCATTAGGGCAGAGCTCACCATTGTGCCGCTTCCTTCGGGCTCAACCTCATCCATCCCATCCCCTGACCTGCAGGAGAGGCCCAGGGGTCCCCACCGGTCCACCAAGGTCCTGGCCTTGTCAGCTGAAGGATGGCCGGGCCTCCA
>NW_009726257.1:0-13766 GCF_000703405.1 Apaloderma vittatum | reverse complement strand
ACTTTCTAAGGTGCAGACCTGCACACGCTCGAAAGCCGTTAACACGGCCGGATTTACCCCTGGCCACGGGAATTAACCACACGTCTGACGTTTACTGGAGTACGTGCAGTAGCTGGGACAGACACCAAAGCAGAACTCTGAAGATATGGTCCGCTCTGTGGATGGTAAACAAGCAAGTAAGGACAAAAAAAAAAAAAAGAAATCAACCACAAAACAAACCCCAAATCAACAAACCCCAAACACCCCTTTCTGAGAGATCCTTTTTTTTAGAAGCCTGACAGTGCTAAAGCACATGGAGCGCCCGTGACCCCTCAGTCCTGTTCTAAGCTCATCAGTATCAGACGAGCTGCTCAAGGCTGTGCAACCGATAACAAACCCCACAGCTGGAGGTCTCCAGCTTTTCTGGGCAAGTCTAACCGCTCTGTTATATTTTCCTGTCCCTCTCAGGGGCAAGCTGAGCAACAACTACTTAGAACACAGCACAAATGCGCTGGACTGCTGGTTTTCCAGACACTGTCACAGAGGCACCCAGGAAAACAGACAGGGCTGCTGCAAAACGTCAAGATTCATTCTAACCCCAAAAGCACCACACGCTCCAGCAGACAAAGCATATTACAGATTCAGATGCAGGTTGGGAATTAACCACTACACAACTGGATTTAGCAATTTGCAACTATTCCTCCAGATATACAACTAAAAACATGCACGTGCTCGCTCACTAAAAGGGGGCCAGACCCCTCATTTGAGGGTACCCAGCAAGTCACTCACCCACAGGGGCAAGGGCTCTCTCAGGGATACCTCCAGAAGCCCTGCTCACCCGTGGGGGTGGTGGGCACGCTGAATCCAGGGAAGTTTCCTTGGGTGGGTCTGGATGCATGGGGAGAAGGGTCCCCAGGCACCGCCCCAAGGAGGACAGACTCAAAGCTCACCTGGGCTCTCCAGTGGGGCCTTTGATACCCGAGTTGAGCCCAGCTGGGGGCAATTTCTAATTAGCTCGGAGCCAGGGCACGAAGACAGGGTAAACAAAGCCATGGGGCCTCAGCAGGTGTTTGGGGCAGGGCTGTTGTCAGGATTTTTGCAGTTCCTGGTGTCCTGCCCTTCGCCAGGACTGCTGTCAGGGAGGGTGCAGCTGCCCCAGGCTCCTGCAGACCCAGGCCAGGCTGCAGAAGCAGCTTTCCCCACCAGCCCTGCTGCTGCCGTGCTTCCAGCCCAGGCCCCTTCCAGAAAACTCTTCTATATAAAATCAATGTTTCTTCCCAATTAGCTTCAACACCTTCAAGAAAATACTAATAGGATATTCCTCTCTGGGATTTGCTAACTCACCACTGGTACTGCTTAATGCTGTGTGACCTTAAGCGATAAAGAAGAGCTTAAGCGGTAGAGCCAGGGTTAAAACTGTAGGTGTGCATGGACCAAGAGGCTGCCTGTGCTAACAGTCAGGAGTGAAGTTATGCATTTTTCAACCTAGAACGTAGGGTACAAAGTCTTCCCAAGTTCGTTTTCTTCCTCTGATACCTCTGCTTTATCACACCCAACCTCTCCCTCTCTCATCTGATTTGTCTTTTACATTTCCTCTCCTGCTCTGTTCCTAATTCTTTCTTAATTCCTCTTATAAAGACTGAAGAAGCGGTAGAAAACAGCCACAGTGTCAGAAAGTCAGGTTCTTATCTGCTCTTATGGAGGCAGATGAGAGCTGTTTCCTGTTCTAATACGTTAAACTAGAAGGAAATAAAGCTGCTATAAAAATCTATATTAAAGCTTTCATCAAATTAATATTTCATTGCAGATGCATGGGAGAGACTCGTCACTCCCTGATCACTTCATTCTAAAAAGCTAAAACCAGTTTGCTGAGTTTTAAATTCTTACTTTTTAATAAGAAATCTTTGTAAGTTACTAATTAAAAGAATATTTTACAGAAATGTTTTTTCTTTGATTGGATTGTTCTTCTTATTGCTTTTTACAGCGCGATGAACAAATATGAAAACCACCCCAGCTCCCCGGCAGTCGCTTTAGCTGGAGCAGAGCTTTTTAAACGGCACTCTACCCTGGATCATCAAGCAGTTAACAAATTGACAACAGCCTTTGTTTTTTTATTAAAAATCTGCCGAATACATTTTTGATAAGGAACCCGGAGCGGGGGAGGTTCCATCCACACTGGAGCGCTGCGGCTGTGGGGACCAGCGCCCGGAGCTGGGGATGCTCGTCAGCTGCCACAGCCCCTGCAACCAGGTGTTTGCAGAGCATGGAAACATCCGCTCCGTCGCCTGGCTGCGGTCAATTTATTAGCAACTTGTTCGCCTCACGTGTCACAAGCTGCAGTTCCAGGTTTAGAGCATCTGTCCCAAAGCCCGGAGATGCTGTGCCTGGCCTCACATGACGGCAGGACCACAGGGAGCACAAGGAAGCTTCCTCACCGAAGGTCTGAGCAAGGGTCGGGGACCTCTCGAAGCACAAGAGGGGCTGCAGAACCGCCCCAAAGCCCCAAATCACCCCCGAAACTCTCCGGCCAGGGAAATGACAGAGCCCTGTGCCACCGTCACATCTGCACGTTACCCGAGTGCTCCTCACGGGTGGATTTGCACCGACCTGCGAGCAGCAGCCTGGCTCCAGAGCCAGCCCCACTCACCAAACCCAATCGCTTTGCGGGGCAGTGTGCTGAGGTCCAAGAATAAAGGAAGGAATCATTTAAGGAGGGAGAAGGCAAACCGGGAGAGGGAATATCGGCGTGCAGCGGCTGAGCTAGTTCCACGATGAGATCTATTACTCGCCTTCGTGAGGCCAATGGATTTTCGCAGGAACGGTTCTCTACACGCCGTGCCGGGCAGCCCCTCGGAGCTGGCGAGACAAACGCGTCAGGACGAGGCGTTCACAGCCAATTGATTCACATGGTCAATATTCAGTGTTGAAGGGTCAATCACCAGCGCACGGCCCATCTCTATTAAGAATAAGCCCAATGTTGAACTCATCATTCATTTCAGCTTCTCCAGGAGCAACAAGTCCTCTATATCTCTGCAGATCAGACACTTCCCATTCGATAGTTAATTACGGGATCGAGTAACCAATTTGCTCCAACCAGCTTAGAAGAAAAATGCTAAAGTGATGCAGTTTAAGTAAGATTAACATGGGGCTACCTACAGCCACCTGTGCAGACATACCAAAGCAAGATGTTCTCCAGTAACGGGCTCCAGGAGAAGAAAGCAGCGACTGCCCTCTGCTCTGCCACCAAGCCTGTCCTCGGGCAACTCATCTACACGTCCTCCACCACTCGTCCTCCCCTGGGGAACCAACTCACCTCACCAGTGGAAAGGGGAATCAGGAAAAGCTAGTACAACACATCAAAGACGTAACACTAAAGGTGAGCCCAAGCTTGCTGGGGTTCTTCTTGTGATTATTCCTCGCGGTTCAGGTGATGCTGGCGGTCCCTGCGCTGGTGCAGAGCACCTTATGCAGCTGCCGCGTGCGGAGCAGCACCCGCTTTATTGAGAGCAGTAAAATAAATGTTCGTAGTCTTTGTCGCAGCCACGGACTTCTGCTCACTCAGCCCTGCAAGAGCCAGCCTAAGGAAAACACATCTCCTCGCACAAAGTAACCGCGCTATCGCCGCAGCTGACTGCCTGCAGACACGTATTGATCGTGAAATTCAATTATAAATTGTAAAGGCAAAGCAGGGGTTGATAAAAAAATTGTATTTACGGTACGTTAACAAGACCAGCCTGGGCAATCCCAGAGTCTGCATGCTGCAGCCTGCCTCCAGCTCCCTGGGACGCGGTGGGAACCAGACCAGGCAAGGGAACCTCCCGTACGCTGGGAATACTCCTTGCATGGATAATTATCAGTCGCTATCCAGGCTACTTTAAAGCCCTCCAGTGTGCCATAAAACTAGTTTTGCAGTCTTAGTTTCCCCCAAGACCTCCCGTACTCTTCAACAGTCCACTGAAATTCTTCCACAAACATAATTTTGCAATTATTTGCACATTGGAAAGTACTTCTCTCATTTAAAAACAAGTAATGCCACCATTGGATCTGTCACGTCTCAGAGAACATGTTCAAAGGCTTGGGGTGGATTGATCTGGGTTTTTTTCTTGGTAAGAGAACAGAGGAATCCAATCTGAAAATATGATTTCTGGATGGGGGCTGTCTGAGTTTGGGTTTTTTGCTTTAACAGAGGTCCAAGCTGATCTTGCCCTGGACAGGGTGGGTGGTGGAGCCCTACCTCATGCCCCAGACAGCCGCCCAAGATGAGATTTTGCCCACTGTGACCCCTCCTCTGAAGATTAAATGATTTTTAAGTGATGATCACTTAAACTGGTATCATTGCAGCACGCAGAGAGTGAAGTAGCTCTGTTTTCATAAACCCCTGTTGTGTGACACTGTGTTAGCAAGACTCAAAACCACAGAATCACAGAACGGTTTGGGTTGGAAGGGAACTTAAAGTCACACCTCCCTCCCACCAGAGCAGGCTGCTCCAAGCCCTGTCCAGCCTGGCCTTGGGCACTGCCAGGGACGAGGCTTCCAAACTTCTCTGGGCAACCTGTGCCAGCGTCTCACCACCCTCACAATAAAAAATGAGACAAAATAATTCATGCAGGACACAAAACCCTACGGGATTCATCAGGTGCTGTACTATAATTAGGTTTTAGGCAAGAAAGATGCATCAACGGAGCAGACATCAAAATCAATGGATCCGCTCTTTTTCTAACAGAAGTTGCCTAATTCTTTGAGGTTGAAAATCATTCAAGTCAAAGAAAAGTGAAGGGGCAGGGAAATAACTTGGGGGCTAACACAAGAGATGCCCTTCTGATGAGAGGTGTAGATCATTCATCCAGAGAAGCTCGCAAGGTGTCAAACGACGCGTACAGAGAGCTGACGCGGGCGACGGCAGCAGCGTGAGGAACAAGCGCAGTGCCCAGCTGCAGCCTCCGCGCACGCCACGGAGCCCTGGGTGCCACAGAAAACTGCATCAGGCTCCGAGCCCAGTGCCTGACTATAGCCTTACTTACCTTGGCCACCACAGGCTCTCTCCAGACCCCTTCCTTACACAAAGTGCCCGAGAGAAACCACCTGCCTGCTCTGAGAGCCAGCCCTGGATGCAGACAGTGCCACGGCAGGCTGGGCTTGCTTCTTGCTTCCCACTCCCTGCAAGCAAAGAGCTCTCCCCGGCAAACCACGTGCACCATCGCTACAGACGGCCAGGCAAAGGCATCTGCCTCGCAAACCTTCCGCTTGTGTGAAGCAGAGCTTACTGAACTGCAAAGACAGAGCTGATCTTGCTGAAAAGTGGCAAAAATGTAACGCCGGAGGTCTGAAAACATATCCAAGTGTTCATCAGTGCCTATCCTGTTCTGCTCCCCACATTAAATATTGGAGGATGCCTGCTGTCATAATTATTCATAAAGTATTACCTGTTTTAATTGAATTCGCGCTCATATATTTAACAAAAGCATTGTCTGTGAAGCATTTTAAGCCTTGGTGGCTGAGTAACCCAGGAGACCAGCGTCTGGCTACAAACCCTTTGTTCCCAATTGCTTGTAGCCAGTATCCTCCCCTACCAAGTCTCACACAGAAAACCCACAGAGGAGGAAAAAGAGTGCAAAACCCTGCAAAACCCTCGACTTGCCAGAGCAGCCCACGGTCTGTGCCTCGCGCCACCACAGAAGCTGCCCGGGTGCGAGGGACACTGTGGGTCGGTGCCGTCAGCCACCTACACTGCACAAAGGAAACTGGTAAAACTGCAATTGCAGATCTCCAAGTGATTCAATTCTAAAGTGGGACATTCAGGAATTCTGTTTGTATTCAGCTACAACAAAGCTAAATACACGCAGCGTGTTGAAAAAGTTTCTGTCTCGCCCTCAGCTTCCTCTCAGACTGCAGCCTGTCCGTGGCCAAATGCTACGAAGCGGATTTCTAGGCGTGAGACAAAAGAATTCATCCAGGAAGACATGGTCTTTGTGACAAAATCATTTCAATCGTGGTTTATTACCCATGAGGCCGGTTACTAGAGGTAGATGCAATGTTCCAATACATCTTAAAATAATGCTTTAACTTGTCAATATATTGAATTTAGAACATTGCTCTGTGTTGTGGTGTTCTATGGAAAATTAGGTCTATCCCAGCCAAAATCAGGATGCTCTACAAGAGGAAATTATGCTGGGAATTCCTAAGAGCACCATTGAGGAAAGTGCAGGGGACACTTGACTGGCCCAGGCTGGGCTCCGGCTCTGCCATATGCTGGGGCCTGGTCGCAAGCAGAATTCGAGGCTTCCCCAAAGATTTGCCAATCTTCTCAAACTTTTGCAGCTGTGGAGAGTCTGGAAAGCTGTGTCACTTGTGCCCTTGGTATTCGTGGTAACAGAGGAGCTGAGTTGAAGGGAGTTTGCATTTGTAAAGAAGGACAATAATTCAGTTTTCACCAAAAAAAAAAAAGCTCTGAAGAATTAAAATGCTGAATTATTGCATATAGCAACAGCCAGTCTATCTGCATTCCTCTGGAAATACTCCAGAAATCTAGTGGCAACCACTGAGATTTCTTTTTCGCTAAACTCTAAATCAGGTCTACCATCTAATGCACTGTAGGACTAGAGGAAATACAGTGTTCCAGATTTACAGACTCCCTGAAATTATTTCTGCCAAGTATTAAAACAAAGGTTTCCCACCAAAATGAAAAAAAAAAAAAAGAGGAGAGCGGCAGCAGGGCAGGGACCCCAGGAGCCAGCCCAAGCTGATGCAGTTCCCCGCTCCACCAGAGGGTCAGACCTAGACCCTGGCTGGGACTTCGCTCCCTTCTACAGCGCAGACCAGAAGCTTTTTTGTCATGTCATGAACCAGAAGACAATTTGAGGTAGAGATTTCAGAGAGACACGGTGTCATTGGGGTAATGACTCCCAGTACTTTTATTATTGCTTTAATTTCATACCTGCACTGGGAAGGCTTACGCTTTGAAATGCTGCGACTCGAGGCAGCCTTCCAGTATATCATGGTAATCTTCATTTTAATGTCTCCATAAGAGAAAACGTCTGCACAACTGGCTGAACATCATGACTCGAAAATGCTGCAAATTATAGTTGGAAGACAACTTCCAACAGGAACTGGGGCGATCCAGGCACCGTCGCCTGGAAGCCGCTGCCCGGAGCTGCTGGCTAGAACTGATTTATGCACGGAGAAGACGCGATTATTCCGTGGCGATGAGCCGCCCTCATTCAGCACGCACAATGAGAAAATGAAACATGAGAAGTGTCAAGAAGGAAAAAAGGAATATGAATGGTAGATGTCCTAGGGAATTATTTTATTTTTTTTTAAGCCAACCATGCCGTCTGTCTTCTGTGTCGTGCCCTTTGGTCTTGTAGTTATTAATCCATCACTGGTTTTTCTGAATTAGCAGAGAGCAATTATGCATTCATTCCTACGGAGTATAAAAATGAATCCTTAACCTTTAACTTGCGATGAAGCATTTCCATACGAAACACTTTTCCTTTATTAGTATTCTACCCATTGACTCAGAGTGTGCGAATACTTGGAAATGGGTTCAGAGACATTTCCCTATGTTTTACACATTTTTCACTTTAAAGAAGGATGAAAAACCATGACCCAGATAAGCCGGTCCATTATGATAAATCTCCATAATACTGTAGTCATTAAAAAAAAAAAATCCTACTTGTTCCTATCTTCATTCTTGTGGAGAAGCTGTTTCTAAGAGACCCCAAAAGTTTAAACAGTTTTTATTAGAAAATGCAGTTAGTGGAAGTCTGGTATAACAAGGAACAATAGTGCCACCAAGTGGCTCTTTGTTGAAGACGGAAGAATGAAGATGATAAAAGCCATAGAAAACCAAATATAGCAATTTCCAGGAAGGCCACAAGTTTTCTTTTTCCCCAGTTTCTAGAGCGCTACACACTGTTATTTATATTGTGAAGCACAACAAGGTTGAAAAAAATGTAAAAATTAAAAAGTGTTTGAAACATCTTTCCAGTTTTAAACATTTTCTCTTTCCACAAATGGAAAGGCATTGCAGGGCAAGAATTTACAAACTGTAGATTACACGTGCTTTAGTACTATTTTCCCACTTTTGGGTGAGGAAGAGTTTGTGCCTTCACAAGTCTGGAAGATAACCGTTAGAATTTAAAGACACTCAAGCCCACAGACATGATGTGGAAGTAACTGAAGAGTAGAGCAAAATCTAGACCACAGCTTGCTTCTCTCTGGATCCTGTAACAACAAATGCACTGAAAAGAATTAATTCTATGTAAACACCTGAAACAAATGGATTCGTAAGTGTCAAGCAATATTTTACTTCGGGAAGGCCACCACGTCCCGCTCCAAGGACAGTGTCCATACAAGCATTGAGCTGAAAGTGGAAAGAAAGCAAAAAGCAAATTTTAACTGCAAGATCTTAGGATCCTGCTTTTAAAAGACTTTCTGTACTTCACCGCCAGCAGCACAGAGAAAAGGAAGTTCACCAGGAAAAACCAAACTCTCACCTGAGGTCTGGTTGTTTATAAAGATGCACCACCAACAGGAAAACACGCACAAACCCTGAACGCTTTCTCAGGCTGACACAGCAGATGAAATCCCTGGTCTGTGCACTTCAGGCAGCCCATCTCAGATTAGCTTGTTAGCCCCCCATTTCATAGGCAACAGCTGCCCTCTGCCCCATCCTCCAGCCACCTAATCCCCGCAGATCCAGCTTCCTTCTCCCTAAACACGACACGGGGGCACTGCCTCGCTGGGCTCGGTGTTCCTGGGAATGTTCCCGGTTGTGCAGAGCGCGGTGAGACGGGGGACGGACGCGCTCACACGGCCTCGCAGCTGCTCAGGAGGGTTTGTTTGCAAACACACACTCCAGGGCACATTTTATTCTGTGCCCCTCTGCAGCTTGCTTGCTTAATACTCTTGACCTCTGATCTGACTGGTTTATGCTTTGTTCTGCAGATTCTCAGGTCTCTGCTCCTGTGAAAACTAGAGGCAGGTTCTTACTGGAGGTTTCAAGTGCTCGTTTAGAGCTGGTTAAGTTCCTTTGTCCCTGCCTAGGCCTGTGAGGAGACAGGGTTGGGTAGACAGTTGGACTGGATGATCTTAGAGGTCTTTTCCAATCTTAATGATTCTATGATTACTGTCCAGAAATAAAAGTAACCCAAGAGGACTTTGTGCCAGAATAGAGACCACTGCTGTGAACGCCCATGCACCTTCCCAGGCTTCAGGGGTGTCGAGGGTTAGGGCTGAGCCAGGCACTGAACAGAATTGGTTCTGTTTAGCTCAGATCAGGACAACGGAAGGGATGAAGAAAAGGAGCCGTTTCCACATAAACAGGTCCCAGGCACAGCTGCTGCTGCTCATCAGGGAAAACCCCATCATACCCCCTTATACCCTGTTACACCCCGTCATACCCCGTTACAGCCCATGCTCCCTGCTCCCCAGCCACGGAAGTAAACTTTAGTCCTTGGAAGCCTTCCCCTTCCACAGGACAAGTAACCCTCCATGTAGAGTTTGCTATGAAAACGGAATGATTTAACTACACACAACACTACTGCTTGAGCAATTAAACTGACGTGTTTCTGTATCATCCCCGAGCTACCTCGAAGGAATATGCTTACTTCTAGCTTTTTATTTGTCATTATGGGGAAATTAAAGCTGGCATCATCCAGATCTTGGTCAAACCCCATGCTGCCCCTGGGGCTCCCACCCGCAGCTGCAGGTCCCTCGGAGCCCAGCCTGGCTTCGCACCCAGCTCTAAGGAGAAGAAACTCCTGCGGAGAGACGTGTTACAAGTCTGAATGCAAAGCATTTATTCCGTTTGTTGGAATTAAGTTAAACCTGCTAATGGCCGCTATCTCAGAGGAAGGGCGTGAAATCACGGATGTAGAACACAAACCACTTGAGCTCCGGGGATGAGTCGCAGGGGAGCAGCCAGAGCAGGTGACATTGCCCTGGTGCAGTGGTAACCCTGGGACAGCAGAGAGCACTACTGCTCACAGAAAACAAGATACCATGAGTAGTGTGTACTTAAGACTTGGAAGCAGATAAGCAGAAGAACAAACACCACAAACTATTTTCTTCTTGTAAAAAAAAAAAAAAAGAGCCAATAACATGCAACAGTTTAGTATCAAGCAGCATCAATTATGCCACATAATAAATATTTGTAACACTACTTTAGGAAAACAATGTCTATTTGAATATTCAACAGCCCAAGGGCTGAACTTCTCATGGGGACTTTATTTAGCATTTAGGGTTACCCTAACATTTCGTTCCAGAGAAGATAGGAGGGGCTGCTTGGGCACAGGGAGCTTTGCTTTACCAAATGTCCTAAGGAAATCCAAGACATCACAGCCAAATGGTCCACATAACATGGATATTAAAAGCAAAGTACAGCATTTCAAAGGAAGAAAAGGTTTTTTAAATACTGCATGCATTTTAAATTTGCTGGATGGATAACAGCACATCTGCATGAGTTTTAAATTGCAGACTACTAACTAGTTCAAAAGAAACCAAAATGCGGTCCTTACAACTTCAATTGATAGTTAAAAATATATGGTCACAGCCGTAAACAGTACTTTGTGCCAGCTTCCCAAACCACAGCGGTTAGCCAGATTTCCCTTATCAGTGTAAACACGTAACCTGTGAATGACACTTTGTTCCCACTGACAATGTTCTTGCCACTGTGCAGTGAAAGATAACATTGGAGAACGCACTGTCCATAAGTTATTTAGCCTAAACAGGATTAAATTGATACGAACTACCGGAGCAGTGCTCCGAATGAGGAGGAATCTATTAGCATTACATCCTAATTCCCAGCAGCCAGCTTCATTTTCTGTCTGATTGCACAAAAGTGTCGAGACGCGGCATCCATCCGCGTTACTGTCAGTTTACGCGGCAGTTTGAATAGAGTTACCACAGCCTAAATCCTCCAGACAAGGACAAACGTAAATCTCCATTAATGGGAAGAGCCAGGGTGAGCGAGAAGCATGGGGAAGGCGCACGGGCAAGGTCGTAACGCTGAGCAGCCAGGCAGGAACTCCGTCCAGCTCACCGCAGCCCTCGATCTGCAATGATGAGCAAATCCACAACCACGCAATAACCTCCTCGCCAGCCGACAGCCCGGCCCTCTTAGATCTCACCCTCGTCGTGCTGGGGATTTGCCTAAATCTGAGCATTCTGACATGCCTCGACTTTCTCCGCTGTCTCATCCACACCTGCTGCCCCTCGGCAATCCCTCGGGCTTCTGCAAACCACCAAGGAACTGGCAGCAGCTCATTGTTCCTCAGCTCTGCCATCTCCGCAACTCAGCACGCGTCTGCTGACACTTGAGAAAAAGGCCGTGGGCTGGAGAGGAACACAGAGACAGGAGATACACCCTCCTTCACAGAACCTGCTAAGCCATTTCCAGGCAGGTAGCTTCAGAAAGAGGCACCAAACACATCCAGTTCCTCCGAAGCAACAAGCTTTCACCAGCCAGGGTGGGAGACAGCAGCTTTTCCAATCCCATCCGTCTGCCTCTGTGGCAGGAGCAGTAACGTGCTTTTCCTTCTACAGGCAGGAGACACAGCGCTCCAGGAACCTATCTTGTTGACGTGACTGTTTCTACAAGCACCTTCTTCCCTAGGTCAGCATCTATTCTGAAACGCGTTACGTGGCTGCCTACTGCAAAATAAGTTTCTCTGACTTTTAAGCACCTCAACTTCCTATAAAAATAGTCTGCCATAAAGAGTCTTTGGTGTAGTTGCTCATTAGCAAGCCCAACTCTCCTTACTGCTTCCCACCTCTTTAGGATTACTGCAGAAAATAACTTTGCTTTGATTAGAGGAAAAACACTTTGTCTTTCAGTTTCTGTCAGAGTGCCTGAAGCCTGGTGCTGGACCGGGGGTGGAGACCTAGCGCTTGCGTAAGAGAGGGAATCGAAAAGTATTGGATGAAGAAAAAGCAAAGACCAACCCCAAACTAAACTGGATTGACAGACATCACGCAGCAGCATTGCTCAGGGCAGCGCTTTCAAGCTCTCAATAGCAAGATGTTTCTCCCTGACCTCATAATGGAGATCATTTCGCTGGCTGGTTATCACTGCTCCTCCGTGTTCTCCTGGGGGGGTGAAGCTGAAGACACACACGCCCTGGGCTCCCCCACGGCCGATCACCAGGCTGGAGCCCTCAAGAGGCATTTGGGTTTTTTTTCTAGGATGCTTCAAGAATTAATATTTGTTCCATGCCTAAGATAATAATATTTTAAGACAGAAGAACTGCAAAATAAGAAGTACGACGCCTGGTTTTGGTGTGCTGAACGCAGGAGAGCCTGCGAAGGGGCTTGTGCATTTTTACAGCTTAAAAGTAGAGACAACTTGCACTACCAATAACACTTGTATTCTTACATGACTGGGATATTCCATTTCAGCTGCTAATCCCCACTGGAGAAGTGGCTGGAAACACCTTATAAGCTTGTGGTAAGAAGACAGGGTAGTTCAAATAACTGAAACAAATACTTAGCAAACATCTGTGTTCCTCTTCTTTCAGACTGTTGTTTGCCCCGGATCCCTCTCCAGCGCAAGCCCATGTTTAACAGCCCGTGCCGCTGAGGACGCAGCTACACCTTCCCGCAGCGCTGGAGGGCAGACACCGATGGCCCTTTCTTTAGCTGACCCCTTTGAGCAGCAACATTTACCCAGTGACACCGGTAACCAACACGTAACAGTATCTACTACGGTGACCGCTCTCCAGGCTTGCTTAGAGGATGGGTGACGTTGCGTGTTGTGGCCGATCACATGAACATCTGAGGGCTTCTGGTGTGCAGCTCGGGACTTGCCGTGGGTCTCCCGAGCCAGGAGAACCGCTCCTCCTTCTCTGACATACGCATCTGTAGCAGGGAGACACCGTTCAACACCTGGGGAACCCGCTCGCAGCCGATGGCAGTGGTTAGAGCCCAGGGCGCCTTTAAAGGCTTGTAAAGCTATTTCCCTCCAGGTTTTACAAGTCGAATTGTAACTTTCACAAGCAATAGCATTCCTTCCCTCTGTTTCAATATAAACTTTCGTTTAGCATTCTGGAAGACCTGCAACACCCAAATTTTGAATAATCGGGACTTTGGAGGGCGACAGGAGCGCGGACAGAAGTGAGCGGAGCCCGCCTGGCATCAGCAGAGAGCATCCGTCACCTCAGCTGCGTTGAACCCGCTGGTGCGCGGGGCCGGCGGCTCTCTGCGGGGCAGTACGCTTGCCCCTGCTGCCCTCCACGGGCTGGAGCACAAAAAGCACTTTTATTGCAAGAGCTCCTGGCATTGCCCTGAGCTCTGCCTGGTCGCACGCAGCCTGCCTGTCCGGCGGGAACGGCCCGGGCTCCGCTCGCGCTCCTCAAGTGGCACAGCAGTGCAAAAAAACCTACCCAAAGCTACACACGGCAGCTTCCACTGCTTTAGAATTTACTCCTCTTCACATACCATTAATGCTAAAAGGGAGACAGGACACAGAGACTGGAGACAGAAGAATTTTACAGTCCTTTAAAACTTCATCGTACCAAGCCTATAGTAAAACACGGGTTCTGTTACACCAGCATCTCTCCCAGACTTAGCTCTAGCATATGTTACTGCTACTTATTTCAACACTGAATTTTCCCAATTATTTCACTACAGTTTAAATGCTCTTTCATTATTTTCAATATACTTTTCATTCTTACGAAAAGTCAAGAGGAACATAGGTCTGGAAGCTAACCAAATTTAACATCACCCCATTGGACAGAGTAGGCAGTATGCTTGTCTGGCTGTGAAAAGGTTTCAAAATTTCATTTAGTCCC